>NW_007764470.1:5797-6246 GCF_000696425.1 Galeopterus variegatus
GTCCTGTAGGGAAGTAGTTGGAGAGAAAGAATTGCTTCTTATGGAGAATTAGAGAATCAATTAGAGGTAAAGAAGTTTATTTGTCAAAGAAAACCTAAAAAGGGCTTACCAGTTAGCTCAGTTGGTTAGAGTGTGATGTTATAACACCAAGGTCAAGAGTTTGAATCCTGTACTGGCCAGCCACCAAGAAAAAAAAAAAAGACTTATTTGTCACGAGTCAGTATTGATTTTTAGTCATTTAGCATTGGTTCTCTGGATCCCCAGCTTTTGGAGATTTGGGTTTTTTTGCAACTGGCCAGTAAGGGGATCTGAACCTTTCAACCTTGGTGTTACCAGCACCACACACTCCCAAGGGAGCCTGCTACCAAGGAATGAAGTATTTCTGATATCCTGAATTAGAACTCCACAGAGTTGCAAGAGTAATATTTAACATTACTCTTCAGATATTG
>NW_007764471.1:5860-6246 GCF_000696425.1 Galeopterus variegatus
TGTCGTGTGAGTCATGGTGTTTAGGAACCCAACAGCATAGGGACCCACCACCAGCTGTAGGCAGAGCCTCTGGGACATAGCAACTGAATACAATAATGGGTTGCAGATGGCCACATAGCGGTCATAGGCCATGGACGCCAAGAGAAGACACTCAATGGCTACAAAGAACCCAAAGAACCACTGCTGCGAGGCACATCCCAGGAAGGAGATGACTTTCCTTTCAGCGAAGAAGTCAGTGAGCATCTTGGGGCCCACAACTGAGGAGAAGCAGATGTCCACAAAGGACAGGTGGCTGAGAAAAAAGTACATGGGTGTGTGAAGGTGGGAATCAATCCGGATGAGAATAATCATGCCCAAATTTCCTGTCATGGTAATGAGGTAAAAAA
>NW_007764472.1:0-352 GCF_000696425.1 Galeopterus variegatus
ACCTACATAAGAGTGTAAAATTATTAGATATATGTCAAGCACTTAGGAAAGTGCCAGGCACGTGGTAAACACTATATTCATGCTGTTACTGTTATTACCATTATTGTCATAGTCCATAAACCTCCCTTTTCTTTCCCCCTGCTGGCTAGAAAGGGTGTCGAGGGCCTGTCATGGGCCACATACCATGTAAAATATGGGTCATTTAAGATCAAAGACTCAATTCCCAGCCTAAAGAATCACTCAATCTAGCGTGGGGAGGGCCAAGCACATGAGCATAAGACCCACCCACACTCCAGCAGGGATTGTCCCCATCTGCACATGGCAGGAAACTCAAGCCCTGGGAGGACATCTA
>NW_007764472.1:5031-6246 GCF_000696425.1 Galeopterus variegatus
AGAGCCTGGGGCCCACGGTCACTGTGTGTGTGTGTGTATATGTGTGTGGCCGAATTGGAGATGCCGAGCCAGGGAGTCTGGTTCCAGGGGCCAGGCTGCCGCTGGCCACACTTCCGTGCTCTCTGGGGTTGAGGACTTCAAGGACTCTCAAAGGCAGGCACCAGCTTTACACTTACGTTATGCAATGCTTAAACTTTTTTAAAAAATTGATACACAACACACGATTATGTGGAAATATACAAAATAATAAAACAACCCATTAATAATAATCATGCCCATATTTTGGCACCATTGTCCTTTTTTTTAAATCCAGGCCCCTGTTTTTCCTGCCAGTTTCCATCCAAGTAAACAGAACTAACATCTGGCAGACTGACATTAAAAGAATTATTATTATCTGTCCAGGGTTCATTTCAAAAGGAATCTGGCTGCGCAGCAACTTCTGAATTGGGGTCAGTCCGTGTTCTTTGAGGCATTACAAAAGTTAGTATAGAGCAGTTGGATCTAATAATCTCCTGCCCAAGAGGAAGTGAGGGTTCTGGGAAAACGGAGTGAGGCACACATTAGGTCCTGTGTGAAGACTTTCTCCTAGCAGTGCTCCAGTCCTGAGACCCTCCACGTATCCGGCTCTACAAGAATTAGTAGGACCTTCTTCACTCAAAGTCATAGCCCCATCCTGGGATGCCCTCACCCAGTGACTGATGCATATGGGGGTAGAAAGGCCCCAGTGAGTCAACTCTGCAGGGCCATCCCAGCTACAGCTCCTGTGGTGCTGGCCAAGGCCTTTATGGGGACTACATTGCAGCTCAACTTCTCCCTCCCTTAATACAGATTCCCTTCCCTTTTACAGATGCCAATCCCCCAAAACACTCCCTAATAAATGTCCTCATTTAATCTCCCTCACAGAGTTCTGAGGAGCCACACTGATGTTACCCTGAACAAGTAAAACTTCAGGAAACCTGATCTGAAGCTGCAGCACGGGTTTATAGAAAACATAATACCTTGGGCTGGCTGGTTAGAGCTGGTGCTGATAACACCAAGGTCAAGGGTTCGGACACCCGTACCAGCCAACCACCGAAAAAGGAAGAAAGGAAGGAAGGAAGACAGACAGAATGGAAAGAAGATAGAATGGAAGGAAGAAAGGAAGGAAAAAAGATAGAATGGAAGGAAGGAAGGAAGGAAGGAAGGAAGGAAGGAAGGAAGGAAGGAAGGAAGGAA
>NW_007764473.1:0-313 GCF_000696425.1 Galeopterus variegatus
CGTGATATTTTTAATTCTCACAGTAACAAGCTTATGTCAATACTCACACATGTACGCATGCGTACATAAATTGTCTAGATCAGCAAAAAGCTTATTGACGTACTTCTCTAGCAAAACCCGTTGAACTCCCGAACCCAAAGACAGCATCAATTTTGGATTCCGCAAAGACCCTTAGTTCATGCATCCTCTTCTTTCTCCTCTCTTCTCAGCGTCTTCTGGGTAGAAGCTGAGTTCTGTCCCGGATCTGAGCAGGAGCTGGCGGGAAAAAGACCTGCCTCGCTCGGGGCTATCAGCCGCGCCCTGGTGCACGGGA
>NW_007764473.1:2416-2672 GCF_000696425.1 Galeopterus variegatus
CGTCTACTTTTGGAGGCTGGGAAGTCCAAAGTCCAGGGAATACGTTTGGTGAAGGCCTTGGGGGTGGCAACAGCAACCCAGAGATCTCATATCACAGAATATGGCAGAGCACAGAGAGACTAACCTCTCATGTGTTCCTCTTTTAAAGACCTCAGGACCATGCCCATGATTACCATTTTTAATCCATTCACTACAACATAGTCTTACAATGTAATCACCTTTTCAAGGGCCTACCTTTCAATTACCATAATAGGAT
>NW_007764473.1:5958-6246 GCF_000696425.1 Galeopterus variegatus
GGATTCCCCAGGCTGATTGTGGAATACGGGTTCTAGGTCCTCAGATATTTGGATCTGGAAATGTCAATATGAAAGTCCTTAAGTTACAGGCATTTATAAACTCCATGTTCTGTCTGGGTGCCCAATAGGCTGGCAGAAACCATTCAAAACAGCTGGGGTTGAAGATTACTTTTGTTCTACGAAGTTCCCTTACTTAGATATTGCATTTTGCTGGACGTGATAGTACACGTGATATTTTTAATTCTCACAGTAACAAGCTTATGTCAATACTCACACATGTACGCATGC
>NW_007764474.1:0-493 GCF_000696425.1 Galeopterus variegatus
TATCTGTTGAAAATTGTACTTAATTATAAGAATTTTCTCTTTATTTTTATTCTTCAGACACAGAAAATTATCATTTCTGCATTTGAAATAAATTTGCATAAATACTCACGAAGTGTTCATACAAATATAGCAATTATATACTGTCTTTCTAAATATTTAGCTTTTGTGTTAGTAATATCTGATTGTAGCATTACACTGTTTTAGTGTATTAAAGTTTTAATACTTTACTTTCCTGAATTCTTTATGTAGTATGTTTCTTACATTTTAAGTGAAAAGTTTCTTTTTAAGTCTCATGCAGATTCAAAAGTGTGAGTTAGTCTTGATCCATACCTACCCAGTTGGTGAAGACAGCCTTGTATCTGATCGTCCTAAAAAAGAGGTAAGTAATGGAAGACGAGATCATTGTGAATTATTGATAATAAATGCTGAGAAGAGATAGCATTAAAATGATCACATCACCAATATATTCCGCCAAGAAAATATTTAGTTTTCA
>NW_007764474.1:5840-6246 GCF_000696425.1 Galeopterus variegatus
TATTTAGGAGTAAGTGTCACGTCCTCTTCAACTCACTCTCAAATGGTTTAATGAAAAAAAAGAGTGTACATCTATTTAGGTATATATAGAGAAAGCAAATATAGCTAACCATGAATCTAAGTTAAGGACGTATAGGTGTTCATTGAACAGTACTTTTCTTTCAACTTTTCTGTTAAGTCTGGAAATTTCAAAATAAAAAGTTCAGGAAAATTTTTAGCATTACCAATCCTGTATTCTTGGAAATGACCAATTATAGGTAATGACTAGTATTGCCTGATTTTGTCCTTAAAAAACATTACTATGAGGGAAATTAATATACAATATATTAATTTTCTCTGTGGCAGTTATCTGTTGAAAATTGTACTTAATTATAAGAATTTTCTCTTTATTTTTATTCTTCAGACAC
>NW_007764475.1:0-361 GCF_000696425.1 Galeopterus variegatus
GCTTTCTTTGTACTCAAAGTAATAACATAGGACCTACTTTAGAAAACTTATCGCATCAAACGTTAAAGATTTTATGTCTTCACTTGCTCCTGAAGTATCCTTATGAATAAAATCCACATTGTCTGGCCATTCTTCTACATGACTGAATTTCCGTGAATCATGCCAGTGTTTTAATTCTTATTAGCCAGATCATGGTGGTCTTTTAGTATTTCAAAACTTATAACTCGTCCTTGTGATCCAACATGAGTAAAAAAAAAATATGATATTTCATAGTATGTATTCATTAGTTTATAAAAATGTGTTGGGCCGGCCCAGTGGCGCACTGGATAGTGCGCCGCTTAGGAGGCGCGGCAGCGCCGCC
>NW_007764475.1:5895-6246 GCF_000696425.1 Galeopterus variegatus
GCACAGCTGAAGTTAGGCAATATCCTCAATATTCTCCCAACGCTGTTTCCAAATTATTATCCCTTTATCCTGGAAATACCGAGATTCATGATGCTCAACTATTCCTCCTAGTCTTTGGTCATTATCCACATTCATTGACAACCTTGGCACCTGACTCAGTATGTCTCTGCCCCAAATCTAATCATGATATTAAAGGTCATTAAAGGAAAATAATCTTTCCACCTCTAGAAGCAGAAATGGACCAAATAATGAAGGAATATCCTTGCCCATAAGAAATAAGCCTGATCCTTGCTTTCTTTGTACTCAAAGTAATAACATAGGACCTACTTTAGAAAACTTATCGCATCAAAC
>NW_007764476.1:0-251 GCF_000696425.1 Galeopterus variegatus
AGAAGAGTCATTTCTTATAAATTAGGTCCAAAACAACAAAAGCAGCTAAAATCTCACCTGTGTTCACCAGGAATAAACTAGCAACCATAGACTGGCTTAGACTCAAGAGATGAAAGGTTGTATACATTAGACTTCCAAAAAGATTTCAGAAAATTTGTCATTTTAAGCTTAGGCTAATTCCATATTTGATTGGAAGAAAAGCAACTGAAGAAAATTTATAGACTTATTAGGTGAGCTGGGTACTATCTGTG
>NW_007764476.1:5953-6246 GCF_000696425.1 Galeopterus variegatus
GTGTTGACCTACATATTCAATAAAAAAAAATACTTATCTGAACCAAGAATTAATTATGTCAGAACTGTGTTGAACAGGTTACATAGATATTTCTCTCATTAGGGACATAAATATCAATAACATATTAATTTTGTGACACAATCTTCTGAATTGTGTTAGTGAATATTCAGCAACTAGGACACATTTTCTAAATTTTTAGTAAAGCATTGAATTCATTGTAATATAAAATAATCATTAAGCACATAGAAAACTTCATATATGCACATATATAATGTTTATTTAATATATAAAAC
>NW_007764477.1:0-407 GCF_000696425.1 Galeopterus variegatus
CAGGGTGTTTTTCTGCTAAAGCTTTGCTAACTTGCTCAAAACACTCTCATAATAATGAGATGTTATCATTCTTTGGCCCTCCAGAGAGTCAAAAAGCAAAATGGCTTGAGCATCCCAAAAACTGTTGCCATGACCTTTGTTCTTGACCAGTCCACTTTTGCTTTGACTGGACCACTTCTGTCTCTTGGTAGCCATGGCTTTGATTGAGCTTTGTCTTCAGGATCATACTGGTAAAGGCTTGTTTCATCTCCTGTTACAATTCTTCAAGGAAATGCTTCAGGATCTTGATCCCACCGGTTTAAAATTTCCATTGTAAGTTCTGCTCTCTTTCCATTGAAATTCTGCTGATGATCTGGGCACAACAGTTTTGGCGTCTGCTGAGCAGAAAGTTTGCTCAAGTATAATTT
>NW_007764477.1:5223-6246 GCF_000696425.1 Galeopterus variegatus
CCCCATGGATACCAAGGGACAACTGTATACTGTCCATGGTTTTTAGTTGTACTTAACAGGGGTATAGGCACATCTGCTTGTCCAGAAGTGGTAGTCTCCTCAATTACTTTTTAATTGCCAAATATCTGTTCACCTTGATAACATATTTTGAATATGCTTATAACATTTGCTAGGTGGCTGCTGATTTAAATTGTTCTCCTTTTAAAATTTTACATGATTTCTGATAGTTTGGTATTTAATTCTAACTATTTTGGTGTATATGTTATCTTTAATGTAATCATCCCTTAATCTTTTTTTGCACATAACCCCAAGCTGAAAATCTCTGAGCTGAAGACCCAATTAGCAGGTATTTTTTTTTTTTTTTTAAACCTCTCTACAGAAGGTTTAGGTTAGTGTGTACATATTACCCAGCCAAGTGTAAGGGGGGAAGTAATAATAAGTGTTTTCTCATGGTACACAACTTCTAGTAAACATTTCAACATACATGCCTTAAATGTGTCATAAATGGTTCTTCATCTATGACGTTGTGTTTTCTAAATGGTTTCTTAAATACATGTAGAGGTTTGAGTGAGTCATTTTTGCTTCCCAAAGTGTCTAAGATAGCATTAGGAAATAAATTATTCCTATTACTGTTTATTTTTTGTTGGTACTATATGGAGCCAAGGGGCAGTATGAGAGAATTGGACTATATATGAATCTTTCTGGTTTCTCTGTATAAATGACACTTGAATTAGCTGCTAATTTTAATATATGTGTATTAGTAGAGGCTATTGTTTAACTCATTCAAGTGCTTTTTAAGTTGAGTTATTTTAAAACTGGCATATTTTAAAAAACATAAGTTCTGTTTCTATCCTCAAATTGCAATGTCTTACTAGGCTCAAATATGTCCTCCAACTAATTGAGTATTTCTGAGCGAATGGCCATTTTGAATAAGTGCATCTTTCAACAAAATTGTTAAACGGTTTTTTTTTTTGGCAGAGTCAGAATACTGAATTGTTCAGAATGAAAGAGAATAGAACAGGA
>NW_007764478.1:0-305 GCF_000696425.1 Galeopterus variegatus
TTTTGCTTTTGCTTTTGGTGTTTTGAAAACTGGCCCGTTTCAAAGCATAGTTTGATCATGTGGCTCTTAGCAGGAGTGACTCCCTCTGGTTTGGTCTGGTCTGTTGCAGCCCAGTGCAGGAGCCTAGTGCACAATGATGGTCTCCCATACATTTTGTCTAACATGCCCAAGTGGTATATTTGGGTGGCACATTCTGAACCCCTTCAGAGCAAGGGCACATGATGTTTGGATGTGTGGATGCTATCATTTGGGGCTCAGTGGGGTATGCCACAGTGACAGGATTGGGGGACCTCTGTCAAAGCCCT
>NW_007764478.1:6022-6246 GCF_000696425.1 Galeopterus variegatus
TGCGGAGGGAGGGTGGGGGTAACTGGGTGGGGGACATGGGGTATAACTGCAATTTGTGGTAGTGAGCACGCTGCCAGTGTGGATCTAGCCATCACCTCTCGGGCATGAGTGGTGGCAATTAGCTTTGTACTCCTTGAATATTCATAACCAATTAAAAAAGAAATAAAAAAAAGAAGAAAAAATATATATTAGAGGATTGGACTTAGAGTTAATATAATCTACAT
>NW_007764479.1:0-217 GCF_000696425.1 Galeopterus variegatus
ATTAGCTCTGTCCAATGAGTTTACTTAGATCGATTAGCTTGGTCTGATGAGTTTACTTAGAAGAATGTGCTTGGTCTGATGAGTTTACTTAGACCATCGTGCTTGGTCTGATGAGTTTACTTAGATCGATGTGCTTGGTCTGATGAGATTAATTACATGGATTTGGTTTCTCTGATGACTTTATTAGATTGATGAGTTTCGTGTGATGAGTTTAATT
>NW_007764479.1:5940-6246 GCF_000696425.1 Galeopterus variegatus
ATGAGTTTACTTAGGTCGATGAGCTCGGTCTGATAAGTTTACTCAGATTGATGAGCTTGGTATGATGAGTTTACTTATATCGATGAGCTTACTCTGATGAGTTTAATTATATCGATCAGCTTGGTCTGATAGGTTTAGTTAGATCAATTAGCTCTGTCCAATGAGTTTACTTAGATCGATGAGCTTGGTCTGATGAGTTTACTTAGATGAATGTGCTTGGTCTGATGAGTTTACTTAAACCATTTTGCTTGGTCTGATGAGTTTACTTAGATCGATGTGCTTGGTCTGATGAGATTAATTAGATGG
>NW_007764480.1:0-230 GCF_000696425.1 Galeopterus variegatus
ATTTTAAGAAGTATTGACAGATTTACATGACATTCTGACCACAGACGAGGACAATATTTAGTATCAACAACGAGCAAAGGAAGAAGTCTCTTCTGTCTTAACCCCACTTCTACAGGAACCTAAACATGAGTTGTGATTCAATACACATGACTGATGTTAAAAAACCCAAGCAGTAAGTTTCTTTCATTACGATTTCAAGAATAGCTCACTTGTTCAAAGGTGAGAGTTTC
>NW_007764480.1:6019-6246 GCF_000696425.1 Galeopterus variegatus
CGCTTTTAATTTTCTCTATTCCTTATTCATCTTTTAATACAAATGTTCAATAGGGGTTTAAGTCCTTTTCCCAAGCTTCTCTTTTATCATGCTTCTAATTACCTAGTCTAATTGCTCCAAACCTGCAAGAGCTTGTGAATTTTTTAAACGGTTTTCTTTAATTATAATTCTTTAGTGAAGACAACACTGCTAAACAAAAGTTAAAACTGAATGCTGAATATCTGGGT
>NW_007764480.1:12024-12230 GCF_000696425.1 Galeopterus variegatus
CTACAAATAAACAAACAAAAACTTGGGGCTAGACCAAGTAACAGAGTAACGATTTTAGTCAGTGCCTCATATATGGTTACAGGTTGAAGATGCACATGGAGTTACCTTGACTCTAACCAGGGTATGTGAGTCATGAGAATCCGTGTGAATGGACAGATAGCAGTGTGTGTGGCTTAGTGAATGAGTTTACGCGAGTGTGTGTGTGT
>NW_007764481.1:0-256 GCF_000696425.1 Galeopterus variegatus
TAAGGAACAATGGCTGAGAACTTTCTGCAATTAAGGACAGACACCAGACCACAGATCTAGGTAACTCAGTAAACAAAAGCAAGATCAATTCCAAAAACGAACAGACAAAAACACACACACCAGTGTGGGAATATCATGTTCCAAGCACAGAAAAACAAACGCAAAGAAAAAATTTTGAAAGTCAGAGGAAAAAACAACTGACCTGTAGAGAAGGAAGGACGTAAGTTACAGCAGAATTCTTATCAGAAACCCTATT
>NW_007764481.1:470-843 GCF_000696425.1 Galeopterus variegatus
CAGCCGGCTCCCCAGAGACAAGGTGTGCAGGGCAGTGACCGTGACAGCCGGGCAGTGGGAACGTCCGGACATTCAGTACAAAGAATGCTGTAGATAAATACAGTGTGAATTCCTCTGGGAAGCAAATTCTGCTTGATCCACGTGTGCAGTTTTAGAGGAGGTTGGAGAAAATGTGTGTGAGCAAGTTTTACAAAGTCAGCTGAGAACAAAGTTTGTTTGTTCACTGACTAACCACAGACACGAGCGAATTAGCTGGCACCTCGCACCCTAAACCCCCAATTGTTCGGTGCCATGGTGAGGAACGTCCCCGGTGCTAGCTCCTGTCGCGTGCCTCTGACGGGGACGATCGTCCCGCCGAGGCTCGGGCTGAGGT
>NW_007764481.1:2617-3476 GCF_000696425.1 Galeopterus variegatus
AACACTTTGTATTTTATCTACAACAGTACATGGAAAATGTCGTGAAAAAATAGAGTTAAAGGATAATACAAATCTTTCCATGGACTTTTTGAAGTACCCTCACACCTAGTTATTTATATGTGTGTGTGATGTGCATCAAAACATATCATGTATAATATACACTTGATTTACAGTACAATACAGTCACTATTACATATTTTCTATATGTAAATAATGTTACACATAACGAACACATACAGTTCAGTCTCTCACAATAAAAATGAAGTGACAGATCCCTCCGTATTAGGTGGAGCTCACTGTTTTAGTATCGAAGCTCTCAGAATCCTTAATACACTCACAGGAATAATATTTGTGAACTTTTGGGAAAGAGAAAGAAAAGGGTAGAGTTAGTGCCATCACGACATGTGATTCGTAGACAGATTACCAAAGTGGAAACCAGGTTGAATCCACCACGGGGCCTGGTGGGCTTCATACCACGGCCTCCAACTTCATCCCCGCCAAGCATCCTCACCCCCTCCTCACCCCCCAGGCAGATATGTCTTTGCAGGTAAATTAAATATGAATACAGGTATTTCAATTCAGATAATTCAAGTAGAAATGAGCAAGACAGAGAGTTTAAGTATTTGCAACATATATTTAATGCTATATGATGACAGGGTAATAAGTTTTAAGTATACATAGGATAACTGAAATATTTATTTAACTGAAATAATTCAAATACTTCAAACAATTAATTGTGTTAAATAATGTCCAGCATTTCTTACATAAGGAGAAAAGATGATTTTTAAAATGTGCATCTTGAAACCATTAGGCAATTCCTAGTACACTATAAAAAGTCACTTTTATGGACAAAGATACT
>NW_007764482.1:0-1163 GCF_000696425.1 Galeopterus variegatus
TCTAAATAATTTAATAATTTGTTAATAATTTTAAATAATCTGTTAGTAATTTAAAATAATTAATAATTTAAAATAATCTGTTATAACTATAACATTTTTTCTAACCCTCCTGGTAACCATAACGCAAAAACTTTTGAAACATACTCAAAATAAATAATGAGAAATCAAAATATACCATAAGAGAAAATCACTCAACCACAAAGAAAGACAGTAAGACTGCAAAAAAGGATCTACAAGACAACTAGAAAAAAAGTAACAATACTATTAATTATATAATAACAGTAACAACTCCCTATATATCAATAATAACTCAGTGTAAATAGATTAACTTCCCCAATTAGAAGACACAGCATGGCTCAATGGATTATAAAACAAGATCCAACAATGTGATGCCTCAAAGAAAGTCACTTCACCTAAAAAGACACACATCAACTGAAAGTGGAGAAATGGAAAAAGTTATTTCATATAAATAGAAACCAAAATAAGATAAAGCTGTATTTACATCAGATGAAATAGATTTCAAGCCAAGAAAATTTTAAAAAGAAAGTCAGTCATTATATAATGATAAAGGGATCAGTTCAACAAGTGAATATAACAATTCTTAATATATACATACCCAGTACTGGAGCACCAAGATACACAAAGCAATTGCTACTATCAGAAATAGACTCCAACTCCAACAGAGTAATAGTTGGGGACTTTGCTGAAAGTGTGGTATTAAAGGACAGATCATCAAGAGAGAAAATTAACCAAGAAACATCCGAAATAATCTCTACTCTAGGCTGATTGGATCTAAGAGACAGGTATAGAACATTTTCCCCAGCACTAGCAGGGTACACATTCTTCTCAGCAGTGCATGGAACATTCTCTAGAATAGACCATATGCTAGGTCATGGAACAAGTCTTGAATGATTTTTAAAAAGAACTAGAAAACCTAAACAGACCAATAATGAGTAATGACATTGAAGCAATAATAAAAACTCTCCCAATAAAGAAAACCCCAGGACCAGATGGCTTTACTGCTGAATTCTACCACACATATCAGGAACTAATACTAATTCATCTCAAACTTTTTCAGAAAATTAGAGAGAAGGGTATACTTCTGAACTCATTCTGTGAGGCCAGAATTGCCTTATACCAAACTAGAAAAAAACACAAAAAAA
>NW_007764482.1:2722-3072 GCF_000696425.1 Galeopterus variegatus
CATTGATGAAAGAAATTGAACAGGGCACAAATAAATGGAAAGATACTCCATATTCATGGGTGGGAATTATTAATATCATCAACATGTCCATATTACCCAAAGCAATCTACAGATTCAACACAATCCCTACCAAAATACCAATGATATTGTGCACAGAAATAGAAAAAACGATCTTAAAATTTGTATGAAACCACAAAAGACCCTGTACAGCTAAAGCAATGTTGAACAAAAAGAACAAAGTTGGAAACATCACACAACCTGACTTCAAAACATACTATTAAGCTATAGTAACCAAAACAGCATAGTAATGGCATAAAAACAGACAAAAAGATCAATGGAAAAGAATAGAA
>NW_007764482.1:5592-6246 GCF_000696425.1 Galeopterus variegatus
GCATTAGCATGAATGATAATTGCACTTTCTACCTGTTGAATAAATAAACCAGACTGCCGTTATTTCATTATATGTATAAAAATAAAGGACCAAATTAGTTGTAAGGTTTGAGAACTTTACTATGTTGTGCACATACTCTTCATTTGGTAAGACTAAATTATTCAAAATAATGTTTCTAATGATGAATTAAAATTAACAAGTTTTATTCAGATAAATCCTCTGATTTTAGAACAACACTGTCAGTACTTGGACTAGAACTATCAAAAAAGTATACTTATTGATTTAACCATATATGGGGCATTTTTACTTATTTATTGAAATAGTATATTTCAGTAGGAATATTTTATTAAAATAATTATCTGTACCAAAATTCTAAAGATTTGGGAAAATAGAAATAGTAAATTCTATAATTAAATCAAATATTGAAAATATTAAAACTATATTTATCTACACCTACTAAATATTTTTTCCAGTAAAGCTTGCTGACAAATTCTCAGATGAGCAACACATTGCTGTTGTTGGACTGGCAAATCCTCTCCAATCCACACCTATCACAAAGCAAGCATCTTGAAATTTAATATAACTCAGCCTTTATGTGGGGCCTGAGTTTTATTATGGGTTTTAATTTCATGCTAGTTGTAAAATTTTTAAGTT
>NW_007764483.1:0-288 GCF_000696425.1 Galeopterus variegatus
TCTGTCTTCCCAACTAAACAGTAGGCACTGTCTATAACCATAGCACAAATTATAAGTGCTATTATTCACTTATACCTTCTGGGTCCATTCAGATGTCAGTTCCCTGAGAGCAGGGACCTTGTCTATTTTTTGCACTATTGTATCACTAGTGGCTGGAACAGTGTCTGGCCCAGAGCAGGCCTCCAATCAGTATTTATTGAATGAATGAGTGAATGAATTGATAAAACAACAAATGAATGAAGTAATCACACAAATGGACATAAAGTGTTCTGAGTGCTGTGACAAAAA
>NW_007764483.1:5626-6246 GCF_000696425.1 Galeopterus variegatus
GGTTGCAGGAACAGGTGCTGCGGCTCTGTGTAACAGAGCCTCCACGGGAGAGGGCCAGCCCCTGTAGGGTCTCTTGTTTAGGATCCTGACTGTCGGCCATAACCGCTGTATCCACCCCTTCAGGGAGGGGGATTGGGGGGATAGCTTTAGTCCCTTTTTCAGAAGACCATTGTACTGTTCAGTCATTCCTGCTGCCTGGGGATGATAAGGCACTGAATGGACAACTGAGAAGCCCACTCCTGTACTTCATGTCCAGTAAAGTGGGTTCCATTATCATTTTCTGTGATCAGGGGCTGACCACACATGGCTGTAAGGCTATTCAACACCTTAATAGTGCTTACCTGGTCTGAGGCCTTACAGGGACATACAAACAGAAGACCAGTAGCTATATCAACACCTGTGAAAATATACTTGAAATTCTCTGACCTGGGCATTGGTCACACAAAACCCACTTGCCATCGAGTCAGAGGCACCCTTCCATGGGTTATTTGCCAATCAGTGTGTGGCACCCGTTGGGGGTGTGGACTCTCTTGAGCACATACCAGACAAATGTGACACACGTTTACTACATCTTCCTATTTTATAGAGAGGGCCCACTTTTGAGCCACCATCCACATGGT
>NW_007764484.1:0-387 GCF_000696425.1 Galeopterus variegatus
CTTTTAAAGAAGGCAATTAGGCAGTCCTTTATACTGTTCATACATAACATTTCCATTTCTAAGTATCTATTTCTCTTAAGTAAATGATCCAAAGATGTACATAAAAACTGCTAAATAAAGATGTTCAATAAAACATTACATATTGCAGCAAAATTGGGAAAAAAATGTCCAGTGATAGAGGAATATGATAAGATATTCGACAGCCAATAAAAGTTTGTTTGCAAAATCATTTAAGGTCATTGGAAAATACTCATCATTCATTGATGTGGAAGAGCTCTAATCCATCTATTTAGTCATCTCGCATTTAGTAATAGATGCCCCCACTTTCCAAGTTTTAGCAAGGCAATGGTCTCCTACCTGCTTTGAAATTGAGATGTAAACAGACAT
>NW_007764484.1:5986-6429 GCF_000696425.1 Galeopterus variegatus
GATTCATAACATTGCTGACTAACCAAGAGTTCTTGGTGCTTTCTCATTTCTCTACACAAAAATAACCCTGAGTGTTTGCTCCTTTTCTTCAGAATATTTCATCCAGTGAACACTTTCATTGACCCTGAGCCCCACACTAAACCCAGAGATGTTCTCATCTAGAAATAGCCTCACACTGTGATTACAGTAATAGAATTGTTATCACTTACTAGGAGCATTATTGTCAGGTATTGTGCTAGGTATCTTCACAGGATCTCTGTGTGTTACTAGTAATCCGTTTCACTCATGATGATTCCTGGAGAGCCAGGGAAACAGCATGGTTCTTGTTTCTAAATGTAGAAAAGAAAAATCCTACAGTTTTCAGTGATTTGCTTGAACTCACTTGGGAAGAGATGGTAACAGAGAACTACCCAGTGCACAGGAGCTTTTTCTGGTATAAGTCC
>NW_007764484.1:11249-12232 GCF_000696425.1 Galeopterus variegatus
CCCCTGCTCTTGACTGGCCTTTCTATCCATGAATAATTAGAAGCTTAAAGAAGAGAGACTATTTTTAATAACTCAACTATATTAGAAAAAAAAGTCCTCAAGCTATGCAAGTGTGGTGGCAGGGGATATATGGAAAATCTCAGTACCTTCCTCTCAATTTTACTGTGAATATAAAATTGTTCTAAAAAATAAAGTCTTTAAAGAATAATTTTTTTTAATATGAAAAAAATAAGAAAGAAAGAAAAACGTTGTCAGGACAAATTTGCTGAAATCATAAGGCAATTCAACTGGTAGATAAGATCCAGTAGCAGTTCTCTCTCCTGATATGTTCCTTTCCCCCAATGAATTGTCACTGTGATTGAGAGTTGACTGTACAAAGACTGTGTAAGTTACCAGGCTGGGGAGATGAGGAAGCCGGGCACATTCTGGTGCTTGCCTGGTATAACAGTAGCAGAAGATTATACCTCAGATGATGGGCACTCATGTCCCAAGAACTGCAACTTTCAAGACATGACCTTCCTCTGCTTGCAGGAGAGTGGCCGCTGTCTAACAGTCCACTTCCCATTCCCACTTGTCCTGGTCCTCTGCCAAACCTATTGCATCCCTGTTATTAGCACAAGCACTCCACCTTTCCAATGAATCCCACTGGCCTGGCCATTGACTGTCATGGGAAGAACCCTAGAGATGGTGTAAAACTTGGATCCGGGTCTGACTTCTGTTACTCACTAACTGGGTGACCTAAAATGATCCAGTGTCTGCAATTTATTTCTTAATCTAAAAAGAGGAGGACAATCCTTGCTCACCCAGCTCATGAGATTATAAGTAAATGAAGCCGTGGTTCCTACGTGCTGTGTAGATTCCAAGGGCTGTAGAATGGAAGGGATGGTGGGGATGCTCTGAGCTGCTGAGTGCCTGCTTCATCCGTTTTCAGTACAAGTCAGTCTGTGCACGTGGGACAGTTTTGGGTCTCTGTGTGTTCATTT
>NW_007764485.1:0-529 GCF_000696425.1 Galeopterus variegatus
TCCAAAGTCCATCTGGTGATGGTGACAGCGACCCAGTGGCCTCACATTGCAAGATGGTGGAAGCAGAGAGAGCAGAGAGAGAAAAAGACAGACTCTCCTCTTCCTTTAAAGCCCTCAGAACCACACCCCTGATGACCATTTTTAATCCATTCACTACCGCACAGTCCTGTAATACAATCACGTCTTCAAGGCTCTACCTTTCAATTACCATAATAGGATTTCCCACCTCTTAACAGTCACAGTGGGGGCTAAGTTCATAATACATAAAACTCATGGCACACATTTCAAGCTCCAGTGAGTTTTGGGGAAATATACTTCAATCCACTACAGGTAGGCTGAAGGATACAAAGTTAATATACAATGATCTATTGATTTTCTACATACTAGGAAGGAGCAATTGGAATTGGAATTTAAAAACACAACTTCATTTACATTAACATCTCTATATGAGGAAACCCTACAAAATTCTGATGAACAAAATCAAAGATTTTATAAACAGAAAGTTGTTCAATGTTCATGGATAGGAAGA
>NW_007764485.1:5969-6246 GCF_000696425.1 Galeopterus variegatus
TTCTTTTTAAACCCCATTTGGCCAGATTTCTCCCTCTGCCTACTAATCAAATTTATCCTTTCTTTTAAATTCCAACTTCTTAAATATATCTTTGCATTTCAAGGAAATAATATCATCACACTACTAACAAATAAGAGAAGAAATTAACAAATTCAAGAGAATTAACTTAAAATTATTAAAAACTTTAGAAGTTTATTAAAATGATCATAAATGAAAGCAGAATACAAAATCCATGCTTTTCTTTTTATGCTAATTTTTCCTGACTTTTCCAGCCTGT
>NW_007764486.1:0-6246 GCF_000696425.1 Galeopterus variegatus
GGTCAGGGGCATGGTTATGAGGGCTTTAAAAGAAGAGGAGAGTCTACCTTTCTCTCTCTCTCTCTTCTCTCTGCTTCCACTACCTTGCAGTGTGAGACCCCTGGGTCACTGTCACCATCACCAGATGGACTTTGGATTTCCCAGCCTCAGAAATTGTAAGCAATAAATGTCATTTTCTTTATAAATCAACCAGTTCAGTATACTTTGTTATAAGCAACAAAAACGGACTTATACAGGGCTGGAATGTTCAAAGTCCAGGGAACACATCCAGTGAGGGCTGCCTTCTGGTTGGTAACTCTCTATAGCCACTCCCATTACTTTATGGATGGATTGATCAGAACCACACCCATTACTTCATGAATGGATCAATCCATTCACAAGAGCACAGTCCTCACAATCCAATCACCTCTCAAAGGCAGCATCTTTCAAATATAATCAGAATGTCTACTCTATCAGCACTGTTACAATGAGGGTCAAGCTTCAATTAGTTTGGGGGAAACATTCAATCCACAGCATAATTATTATCTTTTCTTGCTATCACTTATCAAAGCAGATCAGAAAGAGCAATCCCTCCCATTTTAACCTGCAAGGAAAGTGAAATTTGCAGGTACTATAGTTGTGTATTCCTGAGGAAACGATGCTGGTGTGTGGAGGAGTCAGGATACAAATTTCAGTTCATCTGAGTCCTCACTGTGATTTTTGAGATTGTTTTTGAAAAACATTCCCTAAAATCAGATCCAAATGTCAATTAATTTATTTATTTTTTAATTTTTATTATTATTATTTTTTATTGTAACATAGTTGATTGTACATATCTGTGCGGTACAGAGTTGAATATCAATACCTGTGTGTAATACGTAATGCTCAAATCAGGGTAAACTGTATATTCAACATTATACAATGTAATCGTTTTTCATGGCATTTTACCAATTCCTTCCTTTCCTACCTCCCTGTCCCCCTATCCCACCTCTGGTAACCTCGATTCTGTTCTCTCCTTTTGAAAGTTCAACATATTATTGTGTTCATTATATCTTACTTTTTCATTTATTTATTTATTTGTTTACTTTTTAACTCCCACTTGGGAGTGAGAACATGTAGTATTTCTCTTTCTGTTCCTGGTGTGTTTTGCTTAACATGATTTTCTCTAAGTTCATCCATGTTGCTGTGAATGGAAGTATTTCACCCCTTTTTATGGCAGAGTAGTATTCCATTCTGTTAATTTAATCTTTAGGACCATACATACAAAGGAGATCATAAATCGTGAATTGCTAGAACTGCAAAAATACTCTAAATCTAAACCCTCATTTAATAATTGAGCTCTAAGTCCTTGTGAAATATGAGAAATGTGGCAATTAAAGGATTCTGGACTTTTCAATGTAGTTGTACCAACCTAGACTAGAATCTGTCATTAATCTAGAATGTGATTATTCCATGGGTTGACTATAATCAACCCAAAATATAAAAATTTATAATCTCAAGAAATTTTCATGCCTTCACAGACCATGCCATGACTGACATGGAATCCTAAATCAATAGAATGGTTTCAGCCTCTTTGTCTTGACTTTTTCTAATTAAACTAGATAAAAAAGTTAGTATCAACATGAAATGTACATGAAACTTTTAAAAATTATGTGTCGACAGGCATGAAATAAAATACTGTGATAATAATACAAGTGGTAAGAGCTCTGTGAAGTTTTGCAAAGTCCATATTAGTAATAAAAAATAAATTAAGTAGTAAAAATAAATTGCAAGTATTCAAACTCATAGCTGACTAGCAAGGACCCTACATATTTGTTCCAGTGAATAAAGAGCAAACATGTATAATTAATGCAGCCCTTACAAGCAAACCTCTTGCATAAGTTAACTAGACCTCCATCTATATTTTCAATCAGTCATGTTTGCACAATAACACTGCCTCATACCCACCTTCTTCAAGAATTAAGGTCCTTCAGTACAAAGTTTTGCTGTCTTTATCTGAGGCCTTTCAAAATTCTATAACAAGGAATTTTCAATCTATGGGATCCATATTAATGGTATGTTTAAGACAAAACTCATCAAGATTCAGTCTCAGTGAGGGAATCAATAGAACTTTCCTCTTCCTCTGTGAGTTTAAGGGCTTTAAGACATCCCCACGGACTTTGTATAGCGTAAACAACTTTGAAATTCCCACATCTAATTTAATTTAATTCAACATGTGTCTACTAAACATTTACAATGTATTCAACATAGTTCCTGGTACTGAGGGATACTAAAGAAAGTTCAGAACTTTTTCTGAGTAGATTTATAGCTTATCTGAGAATAAAGAGTATGAACATATACCACATACAGGAAAATGTAAAATTCAAAAACATGGCAAAATGTATTGTAGCAATAGTATAGATTGGAATATCAAGGAAGGAAAGGTCAATATTGAAAAAAAGTATTGTCCTGAGGTATTTGCTGGGTGAATTCCTAGTTAGACCTTCACTCTAGAGAGAGGTCATTATCTAGAGATGGCTAAATGGATTTCCACCCAAAAGGAGAGGCAAGGTCATGGCCTGTGTGGTCAGGGCATAGCAAGATGCGAAAAAAACTGATGAGAGATGCGCATGTTACAGAGGCAGGAAGGCCACAGTGAAAAGTTTGGTGCAGTAGATAGACGGCCTCTCACAGGCACCCCAACTCACAGATCCGTAGGATGTTCTTCCTCTATTCACAGGAGAAACAACCGGCTCCAATTGCAACTTAGAGGGAGTGGTCAGAGCTTCCCGCAGATTCTCATTGAAATATTTCTCATCAAGAGAACATTTACAAGGATGGAAGGGGTGCAAATGGCCAATAGAAGGACTTACGGAAGTGAAAGTAGCAAAATAATTTCCCAGATTGCCACTATTAAAATAGGCCATGAGGGTGCATGGTTATTACTTTAATAATTAGTTAATTCTAGCAGCAGGGAGGCCATTAGCTGACCAGCTCACTCTTCTGCCCAGTGTATCCTGGCCAATGAGCTGTGATTGGGGCAATAAAAATGAGATTGTGCCCAGACAATAAAATATTTAGACTTTTAATATGCTGGTAGAAGTGGACTACATTTTAAAGTGACAGAGCATCATATTTTCCTTCACTTTATTTATTTTTTCAAGGCCAATGTGCCTACTCATTGGCTCAGCAGTCTGAAAGAAGGTATAATAAAATCAACTGAAAAAGGATGGTGAGAGGAAACAGTAATTATTGAAATAAAAAAGGAATTATACAAATATATTTTGCACTCTAAGGTGAGTAGACATACTTGGAGTTTGTTCTCAAAAATGAAAACAGGATATATGTAAAATCACAGCATAAATTCAAATTGGCATAATCTATAATGAACATGGGAATTAATGATGTAAACATAATTGTATCTGTGAATAGTTTCTATGGCTAATGTCTTTATCCATAAATGTCACCCAAATGTAAGTAAACTACCGATTTTAAATTAATTTGCAAAATACATGCAAATAACTAAACATTCTACATGCAAGTTAATGTAAATATTGCAAAATCCCTGAAAATGGAAATGATATGCGTAAGTTTCCACACCAAAAAAGTCAACATTTATATTACTATTTTCTTTCAGCTGTTTGTTTTTCTACACCAAATGATAGGTGTAATGCAAAGTTGAGATTTATCCTGAGGTGAGCATCCTGTGTTTCATCTTTATTAAAATCCTCCCTGTTGTACATATACAATGATGGTCAAAGACCATACAATTGGTCTTTCTTCACCTGTGGTCTACAGTCAAGCATCCTTTTTCTTATCTTATTGAGAATGTGCTTTCCCATTTTCTCTCCATATCCAAATACTACCCAAACATTAAAATTTATTATGACCATTCTAAAAAACTGAGATTCTTGCTTGTAAGAGCACCCTATTTTTTTTACATTATATTAAAGATTTGTAGTATTCTAAATAGATTTAATTGTAGTCTGAAGCAATCAGGAAGTCTTTACAGTGAAGTTGAAACCTGAGTAGCCTTTGAAGGACAAATATTGTTTGGATAAGGAAGAGGAGAGAGGAAAGCCCCTTGACTAAAAGAGAAGATCCAGGTGAAGGAGTGTTTAGGGAACACACTTGCTACTTTTCCAAGGGCAAAGGCTACTTGGCATGAGGGAGGCTCACATACAAAGCAGACTACATCTTGCCAATGGTCCTCTAAACCAGCTAGACCAACCATGAGACACCACCCTCTGCAGGTCAGGTTATGCACCCCTAGACCAGGTGTTCTCCACTTCAGACTAGCAGATGGGTAGCCCTTGCACTGCTTTCAGGGCATTACATCATCATTGAGTTCTTGGCACAACAGTTAGCTTCAAATTTACTAGCATTCATTATTTGTTTGAAAAAAAGAAAAAAGGAAAGAAAGAAAGAAAGGATAATTTACATTTCCTGATTCAAAGCCAGGGCCTATTCATCATCGACTGCACATCGCTTATAAAGATGATAAATGAATGTATAGTAACTGAACCCTAAAACAAAATAATGTGTTTTTCTTAAAGCTTCACAGGGCTGCATTTCCGTTGTAATTAGTTTACTTTTTTTAATCAAATTCTGTTAAGCGGCAGTCAAAATGATAGCTGATTTTCAGACCACTAAAAGCAGCCCAAAAAAAGAGAAGAGGAAAGAAAATAAGAATATTTTTTCACATTTAATGGTGCAAAAATATCAAGGTACTTGCATAACTTTCAGAAACAGCAAGAATATAATCACGTCTTGCTGATTGTATGATATTCAAATAAAGGACGCTATAAGAGAACCTACCATTTGATTAAAAACCTAGTTAAATTGCTGCTCCATCTTTGGAAATTCATATTGAGAAAGACACCTTTAAATTTTTATGGTTCTACATTGCCCACAGGATAACTGCAAAGCCCCAAATATTACTGTTTTAACTTCAATACTTCACCCTGAACTTGATCCCTGTTCTCTCAAAAGTATTGATGTATTCCATCTCGCAGTTACCTGTTTTTGAGCCTCGTGTTTTCTCAGCCTGCGATGGCTCTTACCTCTGTGCTCTTCACCTACCCAATTCCTGTGTGTGTTTCTATCATCCTAATTCTCTGCCCTTCTCTAAAGGCTCCTGGCATCTCCACCAACAATGGTAGTTCATTCTCTAGCTAGATCTTTCTATCACTCACACTTCACTTAGCACAAACACACTGGAGACATTGTATTGTTTTTAGATTTCAGGTGATTATTAACTTCTCACATGTGTGCTTGTCTCCCTGGCCAGATTTCATAATCCTTGAGTGTAGAATCATGTCTAATAGAAGTCTATAGTTCACTGACTGACAATATTGGGAGAAAGAAAGAGAGTTGTCGTTGGCCTGTGGCAGCAGTCCTACCTGAACAACAGGATCCTTTACCACTGCATCCCAGCCTGGGAGGACCTGGGACTCCAGGCTAGCTTCATCACCTTCGTTCTACAGAGAAGAGGGCAGAAATGTGTGCCCACTGTCCTATCTGACATGTGTTAGATGTCTTTTTCTACACAGGACCTGCACTTAGAATACATGAAGTATTTGGGCCACCCCGTGGCGCACTCGGGAGAGTGCGGCACTGGGAGCGCAGTGACGCTCCTGCCGCGGGTTCGGATCCTATACTTTCCTTCCTTCCTTCCTTTCTAGCTTCCTTTTTTAGAAGATGTCGCTTTTCTTATGGTACCTTATTTTCCCCCAGAATTAATTAGGTGTGTGACTTCTTGTTGATTTTACCTGTATTGCAGAAAGCCCTTTTGATATGCATACACAGCTCTTTCTTCACTTTAAGAAATGTTTCTTTTCTTTTATTTAATTTGCATTCATATATTGCATTTGGTACTCCTTTAATGCTCTTCTTTGGGAAAATCACCTATCTATGCATCTATGCCTCTCTTGCCTCATCTGGGTATGCTCCTCACAAGCAGAGCTCTCACCTCTGCAACTTTGTCTGGATTTTGTGTTTTTAGAGCAATGGCAGGCAAGGGTTAAGTGGCCAGGGCAGCTGCCTGGGAACACTCTCATTACAAGCAAGCAAGTTGTTCTCCTAATCCAATGGTTCTCCAATTGGAGTCACATCAGAATTTAAACACCAACTGCTTACCTCCACTCCCAGAGTTTCTGAATCAATATGTTTGGGTGAGGCTTGAGAAATTACCTTCATAACAAATTCTCAGGTGATGCTGATACTGCTGGTCCAGAGATCACACTGAGAACCACTGTCTTAATAATAAGTCTAAATAATCTTCTCTTG
>NW_007764487.1:0-323 GCF_000696425.1 Galeopterus variegatus
AAATATTTTCTCCCACTCTGTTGGTTGTCTTTTAACTCTGTTAACTGTTTCTTTTGCTGTGTAGAAGCTCTTTAGTTGGATATAATCCCATTTGTTTATTTTTCCTTTGGTTGCCCGTGCTTTCAGGGTCGTATTCATGAAGTCTGTGTCCAGTTCTACTTCCTGAAGTGTTTCTCCTATGTTTTCTTTAAAAAGTTTTATTGTTTCAGGGTGCATATTTAATTCTTTAATCCATTTTGAGCTGATTTTGGTATATGGTGAGAGGTATGGGTCTAGTTTTATTCTCCTGCATATTGATATCCAGTTCTTCCAGCACCATTTGC
>NW_007764487.1:6007-6246 GCF_000696425.1 Galeopterus variegatus
CCTCTTTTGTATGACCTAAGAACTAAGAATAGATTTTCCATTTTTAAAGAGTTAAAAAAAATCAAAAGAAGAATAGTATTTTACAATACACGAAAATTATGTGAAATTCAAATTTAAGTGTCCACACCTAAAGCTTTACTGGAACACAGCCAACTCATTCTTACAGCTGCTTTCACACCATCATGGAGAGGCAAAGGTGGAACTCGTAGCCAAACAGCCTCATAAGGCCTGGAGGTTCC
>NW_007764488.1:0-439 GCF_000696425.1 Galeopterus variegatus
CCTGGTCTCTCTAGTCTTGTTTTCTCCTTTCTGTAAAAGAAAACTTTTTGCCTAACCTTTGAGATGCTTCCAGAATCCTTGAGATCTTAGGATCAAAGCATCCTTTCAATTGTAATCTTCCTTTTAGCCCTTTGCAATAATTCTTGCAAACGAAGTCTCTTCTTACTAAATCTGGATTTGTTTTTCCTTTGACAATGCATATTAAGTATGAAGGTCTCCACCTGCAGAGGAAGAAGTTGGGGCTCTGGGAGTGGCTACGAGATGGAAAAGGGAGCTCTGGTCTGTCTGAACCCAGAATTAACTAGTTCCCGAGGCTTTATTCACGAATTTTGGACTTTATCTGAACTCCATCTGGCCTTCAGTGTGCTTATTATCTAGTTGGTGGTATAAGAGACTGAGTCATGGTTCTTGTAGCACTTTGGTTTTATAGCTCTGGGAA
>NW_007764488.1:5938-6246 GCF_000696425.1 Galeopterus variegatus
GCACTGCCTTAGACAATCCCTGGGACCTTAAAGTGTCTCGTGCTGAAACTGGCCCTCGGTGGAGCTCTCTGTGTGTCTGTGATGATGGGGTGATGGTGCCTGCCCACCCCAGAGAGATGAAAATGCTTGGAGACTGGCATCTTTACTTCTCCCTTTTTACAGCCTTTTGGCTCAGAGTGACCTCTGTCACTGTGACTCCGGCCTAGAGAGTGCCTGGCGCATAGTAGGTGGTCAGTAATGATTGAGGCACGGCGGGTAAGAGCATGGACTCTGAAAACACCCAGCCCTGGTTCAAATTCTGGAAGAAT
>NW_007764489.1:0-477 GCF_000696425.1 Galeopterus variegatus
AGTGAGAAACTAAATATGCATATGAAAAGAGCCATTTATAAGAACAGAACTCTGACCCACACTCTGCAGCAAGCAGTCCAGGAAACTAACCCACTATCTATATAGTAACGAGCTCAGGAAGCCAACCGCTTGTCTATGTCAGACTTGTAGGAAGTAACACCACTATCTCTAGCCAACAATTTAGGAAACCAAATACTAACCCCTAGAAAAATCAGACCCAAATGGCCAGGACCCGATTAATAATTGACAGCTTCCCTATTTTTTGACTCAACTTTCAACTTGGGACCACCCACAAACAAACAAACAAACAAACAAACAGGCACTCCTAAACAATCCTATCGGGTTCCTTCCCTTTAGTTAGTCTGCCTACCGCTTCCCCATGACCACAGGCTCTAATCAGGGCAGACCTAAAGCCCTCCCTTTTTTCCTGATATAAAGTTTGCCATCTCTTCTACCCCTTGCGTCTCCACCAAGCAG
>NW_007764489.1:6031-6246 GCF_000696425.1 Galeopterus variegatus
AAGAGCCATTTATAAGAACAGAACTCTGACCCACATTCTGCAGCAAGCAGTCCAGGAAACTAACCCACTATCTATACAGTAACGAGCTCAGGAAGCCAACCGCTTCTCTATGTCAGACTTGTAGGAAGTAACACCACTATCTCTAGCCAACAATTTTAGGAAACCAAATACTAACCCCTAGAAAAATCAGCCCCAAATGGCCAGGACCCGATTAA
>NW_007764490.1:0-1495 GCF_000696425.1 Galeopterus variegatus
CGCCGAGGGTTCGGATCCCACATGCAGACTGGTTCCCGCTCACTGGCTGAGCGAGGCACGGGTGCAGCACCGAGGGTTGCGATCCGTTGCCGGACACGAAAAAAGACAAAAAAAAGGAAAAAAAAAATGGCAAGTGTTGTGGCAGCTGTTAATTGGACTAGATACAATTTATCCCTGGGCATTTTGTACAAGGTGGCAATTTAATTATGGAGCTACCGTGTGGTGTGACAAAGACCATTTTGCAGAGCAGTCCCCAAGGGTGCGTCTGGTGAGATGACAGTCTGCATATGTGATATGCCGGTGGTGTCCTCCTGGAATTTTCACTGGATAATCTATTGCCATAGGAAGGTCTGCCGTAGTGAAAAAGTAGAACGTGAAATCATCAAGAAGTTTTGTAAGCTGAGGAGCCATGTCCTTTCTAAATAAAGCCTTTCGGGATGTTTCATTCGGCTCCTGTTGCATGCGATGTATCTGGAGACCCAGGCCCCAGACCCTGCCCCTCATGAGCCCTGTGTGGCGAACACCTCACCACCCCACTTTTTTTTAGCATTATTGAGGTATAACTGATACACAAAGAATTGTGCACATTCAATATCTGCATCTCGATGAGTCTGGACATATGCATACACCTGTGATATCATTTTCTCTTATTAAGGTAAAAATTAGCCAAGAATACTCACTGCGATTGTCCTTATTT
This sequence comes from Galeopterus variegatus, assembly GCF_000696425.1. Classification (NCBI taxonomy): domain Eukaryota; kingdom Metazoa; phylum Chordata; class Mammalia; order Dermoptera; family Cynocephalidae; genus Galeopterus; species Galeopterus variegatus. The sequence goes on from NW_007764490.1 coordinate 698, forward strand.
AATATTATTGTTCTTCTGAAAACTCTGGCCAGTGCAGAAAGACTTAGTGATAGTTTTAGAGCAGGGTGATGTGCCCACCGACTGTTTGGGGATATTCCAAGTGGCAGTGAAACTGTAACTGTGACATTTAGATGAATGGCTCCAGCACCGTAACGTGGTCCCACAAATAGTCTCGCAGCTACAGTGCCGTCCATCTGTGCATCCCGGCGACGTCCTCTAACAACTACAGAGAAGCACCCCAATCCTGTGAATTCCTGTACACCCATTTCATATGCTTTTTTCTTCTTCCCTTTGAACAACACCCCTGACACTATGTTCTCATGATCGATATTTTAAAAGCAATCTGAGCTGCCTCACTTCACTGGCTAGATCCAGTGAAATCAGGAGCTGCCTTTTTTGGTGAATATACATTATTTCAAATTTTCCTGTAGGAAGTCGGTCCAATAGAGAGAGACACCTAAAAATAAATAAATGGTTTGCATTTTGTAAAATGTACTGTGACTTCCCGGAACAGTCCAATCTCAAGCAGACGTGGTGATACCTGGAAACCAAGTGCTTCCAGCAGGGTTAGTGGTAAACCTGCTGCAGGACGCACCTTAGGCTTTCTCCAGACAGATTCCAGTGTTGAACCCCTGCCATAGAAAGGTTCCAGGTAGCGGTGATTCCTACGATCCCATGGGCTTTGGCTCTAACCAATAAGCAAACTGTCCTCTTGAGAGTTCTTTGCTCACCCAAACCTAGTACTCAAAAGGACAGGTTCTAGGAAACCAGATTTCTTCTGTAAAGGCTCAGTGAATG
>NW_007764490.1:6036-6246 GCF_000696425.1 Galeopterus variegatus
AGGTCGAAAACTGGAAACAACTCTGCTAGAGAAGTGGAAGTGGAAATTCTAAATGAAAGATCAGCAAATCAAACCCAGCAGGATATTAAAAAAGATAATGTGGCAGGAGTGAGTAGGGTTAATCCCAAAATGCGAGAATCATTTGATACTAGGAAATCCATTAATGATTCATTGTATTAATACATCAGCAATGAAAATTTATATGCTCCC
>NW_007764491.1:0-382 GCF_000696425.1 Galeopterus variegatus
ACTTGCCCACCCACGCCCCTGCCCTCCGCGGGCTCCACCATCTTTGACACGCCCCTGAGCGGGGCAAAGCCCCGCCTCCGCGTCCCGAGCACGTCTCTTCGCTCCGCCTACCCCATGTCCCGCCGGAAGCACTAATAGCATTTTATCAATTGTTTTCACTTCAAACAGAAGTTCAAACTTTCAAAGCCAGAATTTAATTGTATTTAGTCTGACTGAACACACTTGTAAATATCTTTGTGGAAATACTGCTTATTTAATCTTTATATCAAAAATTTTACATTTCTAGGCCGGCCCGGTGGCGCTATAGTGCGCCTATTGGCAAGCGCGGTGGCGCTCCTGCCGAGGGTTCGGATCCCACATACAAACCGGTTCCCGCTCACTG
>NW_007764491.1:5991-6246 GCF_000696425.1 Galeopterus variegatus
TAGTATTTACTGAGAGGTGCATGACTAGTTTCATTCTTCTGCATATGGATATCCAAGTTTCTGAGCACCACATGTTGAAAAGGCAATCTTTTCCCCAGTGTATATTTTTGTTGCCTTTCTCAAATATCAGATGGCTGTAAGCCTTAGGGGTGATTTCTGGGTTCTCTATTCTGCTCCCCTGGTCTGAGTGTCTGTTTTTATGCCAGTACCACACTTTTTTGGTTGCTATAGCTTTGTAGTTTAATTTAAGTCAGG
>NW_007764492.1:0-283 GCF_000696425.1 Galeopterus variegatus
TTAAGAGGGTGGGAAATCCTATTATGGTAATTGAAAGATGGAGCCTTGAAGAGGTGATTGGGTTCTAGGACCACGCCATAGTGAATGGATTAAAAATGGTAGTCAGGGGCGTGGTTCTGAGGGCTTGAAAAGAAGAGAGGGGAGAGTCTGTCTTTCTCTCTGCTCTCTCTACTTCCACCATCTTGCTATGTGAGACTCCTGGGTTTCTGTTGCCACCACCATATGGACTTTGGACTTCCCAGACTCAGAAACTGTAAGCAATAAATTTTGTTTTCTTTATAAA
>NW_007764492.1:5960-6246 GCF_000696425.1 Galeopterus variegatus
TTATTGGTCAATACACAAATAATTACAGAAATGATATGTTATTACAGGCTGTGCTGAGCACTGTGGCACATAACCTGACCTGTCTCATAGGTGGTGGAGGGAAGGGACTGAGGGTTTCCTGTGAGGCAGTGGTGGGAGCTGGGAGCTGATGGGCAGACAGGGATTAACAGAGAGAAGGCGAGAGGATCAGAGGAAACCCTTAGGGCAGGTACACCTTGGAGCATCTGAAGATCTGAAGACCAGCAGGGCCCCGGAGCAGGAGAGCATGAAGGTTATATAAACAAGA
>NW_007764493.1:0-358 GCF_000696425.1 Galeopterus variegatus
GAAGAAAAAACAAGTTGTATCAAGAGATGTAGAAAAAGCATTCAACAGAATTTAACAGCCACTCATGAGTAAAACTCTCAGCAACCTATGAATAAAAGGTAGCACCTCAGTCCAATAGAGGGTTCCTATGGAAAATCTACAATTAACATCATACTTACCAGTGAGAGACTAAAATCTTTTTCTCTAATATCAGGAATAAGGCAAGATGATGGGATCGCAGCCCTCCGCACGGTGTGGTCTGCACCGCGCTCAGCCAGTGAGCAAACCGGCCATCCCTATGTAGGATCCGAACCCGCCGCCTCCGCGCTACCAGCACCGCACTCTCCCGAGTGAGCAACGGGCCGCCCCGCCCCCCCCG
>NW_007764493.1:5838-6246 GCF_000696425.1 Galeopterus variegatus
TAGTTACAGGAAGCTAATTAACGGTTGCTGGAGAACAGGGTAAGACAAGAGGAGTGAGAGGAAGGGATTATAAAACAGGATAAGGAAACTTCTGGAATGATAGATGTATCCAGTATCTTGATTTTGGTGATAGTTTCACAGGTTTATACATATGTCAAACTTATCAAATTGTATACTTTAAATATGTAATAGGGTATTATACATGAACTAGGAGAGCAAAAAAAATCTATAAATCAAATTTACAATTTAATAGTTTCAAACATCAAAGATGATCAAATATTCAGGAAAAGCAGGTCATTTATTGAAAAACCTGAGAGCCTAATGATCTTGACATCTGGATGGATGCTCCTAAGGAGGTTGGCTTCCAAGATTTCTCTGGATGCACAACTACTACACAGGTTGCCACCC
>NW_007764494.1:0-322 GCF_000696425.1 Galeopterus variegatus
AATAGTTTTGACTTCTCAGACATCCTTGAATGGATCTTAAAAACTTTAAAAGTCTTCAGACCATACTTTGAGAACTGGAGTAGGACATTGGAAGGCAGGGCTTAGATAAGAGACTGGAATGCACAGGACAAACGGGATTTTCCAGTGGAGACTTGGAAATAGGAGTGAGCAGAGCATGTTCAACCACGCAGCATGGGCAGAGCCTACACAGTTCAGAAATGGCTGCTTCATCCGCTTCGTTCTGCCCTGAAGATCAGTGGCCCATACAGACAGAACACTCCTTTTAGCTTGTTGATTAAGTCTCACTGAAGCAGCCTCAACT
>NW_007764494.1:5979-6246 GCF_000696425.1 Galeopterus variegatus
AGTTAATAATTTTGGCTGCTTAGTTCAGAACGTTCTTAAGTGAAAGCAAATGCACTCTGGTGAGGAATTCAGCCACTGCGGCACGGTCTGGGATCCCTGCTTTGAGCAATGTTAGCATCATCACTTCTAGCCACTGGTGCTTTTGCACGTCAGTGCGAGTTTTAACACAGTGAAAAAAGCAAGTAAGATCTTAGCATTATCATAAAAATAGTTTTGACTTCTCAGACATCCTTGAATGGATCTTAAAAACTTTAAAAGTCTTCAGAC
>NW_007764495.1:0-212 GCF_000696425.1 Galeopterus variegatus
CTTCCCTTGCTCTAGTCCTTTCTTCTACTTCCCAGTCCTTCCTAATATGTGACTCAAAATTCCACTTTTCAGGAAAGACATCCTGGATAGAGCTAACAAGACTTCTCCAGAGGCGTCAGAGGTTCCTGGACCATCATTGGTTCATCTCTACAGGAAGTTGTACGTATGAGGAATGAAGACTTTGTAAATCTTCCAGCTGCATTGACTCCCAA
>NW_007764495.1:5615-6246 GCF_000696425.1 Galeopterus variegatus
CCAGAATATTTGTTTATAGTTTATCCTCTAGTGGATGACAATCTGTAGTTATTTAGAAAAAATCATCTGGCTTCAATCACAGGTGCTGCAGAGCTCAGGAATCTGCTCCAGCCAACTTACCACTAGAAGAGCTCTCCTTGCAGGTGATTTGATCTCAGTTTTCTCCCAAGAATAGCTCTGTCCTTTAGTCTGAAAGAACATCTGTTCATGTCCAGGTGGGAAACAGGCTTTTGTGTGTCTCTGATCTCATCCAAATTACTGTAGGTTTGGGCTATTCAGACTAGCACAGTTTACAGAACAAAGTCTACAGAATGTGAAATAGTGTTACAAAAATTAGCCAAAGATGTCTTCTGCGTACTAGTCCCTGTGATGTTTACTTCTGCACAGCAGGTTTATTTCCGAATGATCTGTGCCAAAATCAAATTTTGTACATTTAATTATTTCAAAACAGCCAAAGATGCAGATTTTTTTAGACATTTAGAAAATTCTTGCCTTGCATGTCCAGGAAATCTCACCCACATAAGCCAGCAATAGATACACCCCCAGCTTATGAAAATCCCAAATACTACAGCCCTTTGAAGCTGTCTGACCCACTGGGGTTCTATGTGACATCATGTAGATACATAACGTC
>NW_007764496.1:0-217 GCF_000696425.1 Galeopterus variegatus
CAAGTGTTGGAGAAGGAGAGGAAAGGAAAGGAAGGGACGAGAACTGTTTAACATATAAGACACCTGGATCCCATCAATAGGAGAGGAGACATCTAAAGGTTCGGTCTCTAACCTGAGGCAGAGATTTGAGAGATCCCAGCTAAAACCTCTCCCTGGTACCTGAGCAATTCATACACTTCCTAATTAACTTCTTCAGTTACAATGTTGCTCAGATTGC
>NW_007764496.1:5640-6246 GCF_000696425.1 Galeopterus variegatus
TCAGATGTAGATGTGTGGGCTGGGCGCCCTCTGTTTACTTTCTTTCTGTGCCAGGCTGGACGTGGCTGGGTATCAGCAATCAGCAGGCAGGAGGGGTCCAAATGTAGCCATGTTCACAGTCCTGCTCCTGAGGCTCTAATGTCTTGGCTATCTTCAGCGTGCCCTGCGCGGTGATTCCTCTACACCCCTCCATCAGCACCGGGGCACTGCTGCTCCCTGCCCATCCGCGACTTGATGCGCCTTGGGGGCGGGGCAGGGAAATAGAGTCTGGCTCCGCCTGGGGACATGGGTGGGGCGGGCAGCTCAGCGCTCATGCCTCGCTTTGCATCCCGAAAACAAGATAAAAAGATACATTGTAAAAAGAAAAAAAGAAAAAAAAAAAAAAAAAGCAGCAACCAAAGAATGGAAGGGATCATATTTGAGAGATATTAAGCAGTCACAAAGACAGCCAGATTTATTTTTTTTAAATGTCCGGGTAGCTCTGCTCCTATACTGGTTCCGCGACAAGTGTTGGAGAAGGAAAGGAAAGGAAAGGAAGGGAGGAAAACTGTTTAACATATAAGACCCCTGGATCCCATCAATAGGAGAGGAGACATCTAAAGGTTG
>NW_007764497.1:0-245 GCF_000696425.1 Galeopterus variegatus
CTGGGCTGCCACATGGCTGTCCCTCTCAGAGTGCAGCAGGGCAGCCCTGCTAACCTCAGGACTGACCTCCAGCCTGTCCTCAGTCACAGGGAGTCTCCCGTTTCTCTCTTCCTCTTGCTCAAGGCACCCCTCCCTCATCCACCGCTCACCCCCATGCAGTCAGGGGGCTTCTTCTCAAAAGGCAGGAGGGACGCTGTCACCCATCACCTTGTGCCTCATGCCCTGCACGACATCCCCAGCATCTT
>NW_007764497.1:5780-6246 GCF_000696425.1 Galeopterus variegatus
CAGCCTGCCGAGTTGACAGGAAATCTGCCTCGGTCACTTGGGACTCCTTCCCCTCCCCTGATCCTCCCCCAACTGTCACCACCACTGTGGGCTTGCAAAGGTCCCAGGCCTTCCAGAGTCGGCCCTGCTCGCTGCCCTGCTGGTTTGCACTGAGACGTCCACTATCACCACCCCCTGGTCCTTTCTGACATGTGGCTCTGTGCACCTGGGCTGCCACATGGCTGTCCCTCTCAGAGTGCAGCAGGGCAGCCNAAGAGCTAAGGAAACAATCCTGTACTATCCCCAGCCCACCGCAGCCCAGCGACGGGCCTTGTTAACCCCCATGAAGCAGACCGGGAAACTGAGGCTCAGAGTGGTTTAGGATCCTGTTGAAGAGCACACAGCTGATGTGTAGGAGAACTGGGGTTTCAACCCGGATATCTGGGTTTCCTCCACCAGACCTATGGTTCCCAGCCCAGGGAGCATT
>NW_007764498.1:0-626 GCF_000696425.1 Galeopterus variegatus
ATGAAAGTCTCAAGTTAGTTGCAATTTCTATTTTTTTTTTTTTTTCATTTCAAAACTAAGACACAGTCTTGGTGCCTTTTAAGGCAGCAAACCTAACACAAATCATCCATGACTTAGAGAAATAGAATAAAAACTGAATAGATTTTTCAAAATCTTTTTTTTGTCCTAAGAATAAACTTAACTCTCTAGAGAAGGGTGGAGATAAAATAAATAAAATAGATTACTAATAGCAAATATAAAAATTTTAAGAAAAACTCAGTGGGATTTAAAGAATGACAAAAGAATAATACAAGTTTGATTAGAGTTTAAGTATGACTAAATAATGATACCATTGACTAGAGAACAAGCATTTGCTCTTATAATACAAGACTGGTTAAACAAAGTTCTAAATTATTTCTCAGTTTTTAACGTAAAAACATTTCTAAGAGCTACTACCAATTCAGTGCCACTTGTTTTAATTGCTCTCTAAAAGGTCTACTGTTTTTTATACATAATACCAAGGAACAAACTAGTCTGAATATAAAGATAAAACTGACTAGGACCTACAGCAATCTGCCCAAAATGAACTCATCTGCATGTAAATGAGCTTTCTCTTCAGCAAATGTTTAAACATCTAGACCTTCAGG
>NW_007764498.1:5889-6246 GCF_000696425.1 Galeopterus variegatus
GAGTTTTTGAGAAACTTCCAAGTAAGGACTAACTCTCTAGCCAGCCAGTAGTAAAACACCTAAAACAAATATATTTCACTAACAATCATAACTGACACAAAGAGTGGAAAACCCTACCTTGATGGTCCTGTCCAAAGACGCACTGGCAAACTGATTGTTATCTTTGGGGTTGATCACAATCTGCATAACATAATGGGTGTGTCCTTCAAACACTTGTGAGCAAGACCATTTTTTATCCCAGTCCCAGAGCTTAATAAGCATGTCATCTAGGCCAAATGAAAGTCTCAAGTTAGTTGCAATTTCTATTTTTTTTTTTTTTTTTCATTTCAAAACTAAGACACAGTCTTGGGGCCTTTT
>NW_007764499.1:0-313 GCF_000696425.1 Galeopterus variegatus
TAGGTGCTCAACTAATGTCCTCAGGACCCACTGTGTCATCACCCAGCTCTGCTCTCCTCTGAAATGGCTCCATTCTCGGGTAGAATCTTTTCATAATGTGGTAAGAATGGCCACAACAATTCCAGCTTATATGACCTTTATAACTTAAAATACTCCAAAATTAAAATACCATGTCTCTATTATTGCCACCTATCAAGTTTCCTGGAAGTGCTCTGATTGATCATGCTTAAAGCATGTGACCATTCCTTGAATCAATCACTGTGGTCCATCAGAGTCTAGCCGTCCACCTTTACTTTTTATTCATTTAATTTTT
>NW_007764499.1:5974-6246 GCF_000696425.1 Galeopterus variegatus
GTGCTCACTATATAACTTCAGATACCTCTCATCGTACCTGAGACTCTCTTCCTCATTTGTAAAATAAAGGCATCATGCTATGTCACTCCTCTGCTCCAAATCTTTACTTTTTAACTATCTATACAGTGCATATAGATACAGTACTCAGTATTTCTTATAAAAATGAATTTATCTCTCCAAAATATAGATAATTAAGACTCACTATGACATAATGGGATAGAAGGAGTATAAAACCCATGGGAGTCTGATCCTAGCCTATTTGATATCAAAAA
>NW_007764500.1:0-282 GCF_000696425.1 Galeopterus variegatus
TAGTGGAGCATTTTTATTACAATGTCTCTGGTCACTTCGAGCTCTGAAATGCCAAGAATCGCTCTCTGAGTCTCACGAAGAAAAGGAAACTGCATATTTTAAGCATCTTTTCCTCTGGGCTGAGTGCTGGGCCATGTCCCGAGCCCTGGTTTGTCATCCATGTCTTTCTGCCACCTGGCTCTCACCAGGACCGTTTGCGGAGGAGGCTGAAGCTCATCTTGGAAGGTCCAAGTCCTGCGTGTACAACGTAACAGAACCTGATGTGAGCTGCACCTGCGGGCT
>NW_007764500.1:5701-6245 GCF_000696425.1 Galeopterus variegatus
AGTGCAATATTAGCATTCAGTTAACTCACAAAGACAAGAATGCACAGACTTTGCTTATTCCCATACATGGATAGAATTCAACTTGCCACACGATGGGTGAGGATAGTCCTGAAGTCAGTGTCCTCTTTCTGTATAAACAGAGTGGTGCTACGTGTTCCTGCCCGAACTAGGGGTTGTCACAAAAACCAAAGAGAAATATCACACCCCTAGCTACTGATTTTCTTTTTGTTCTCTTATCAATGAATACTGCCTTTGGAATATCACCGATTTCTCTGATTGCTCTTCAGTCTAGTAAGGATGTGGCTGATGGCTGATTAGGACTGAATTGTTCGCACGTGCTTTATTGTTTTGTACTCTTTTCAGGGGAGTGGACAGTCCTCCTAGGGGAGTCCCCAGACCTGGGCTTCCGGGCTGGCTCTGCTCAAGCAACTATAGAACACGGGACACCCGCTTCACTGCTCGCAACGTCATCTGTCCCATCCGTAGTGGAGCATTTTTATTACAATGTCTCTGGTCACTTCGAGCTCTGAAATGCCAAGAATCG
>NW_007764501.1:0-347 GCF_000696425.1 Galeopterus variegatus
ATGAGCGACAGCGCCGCGTGGAGGACGCGGCAGGGATGGAGTCGGGCGCCGCCTGCTCAGGTGCCTTTAACTTCTGATTCAGCGGCTGGGGCGGCCTCATTGGAAAAGTTCCTTTGACTGAAGACCCAAGGACAGGACGATGGTCCTGCACACGACCTCCTGGAGGGCAGCGGAGCCCAGGCCCAGGCAGAGCCGCAGGTGGGGCAGGCGAGGAGGCGGGTGGCTGGGGCGGGTGTTGGGGGGCGAGGTCAGATGGCAAAGCGGCCAGGCCTGGAAGGTCTCGCAGGCGACAGGAAGGAACTTCACTCCGAGCCGGAGGGGCAGCCTGCGCACAGTGTGACCTGCAT
>NW_007764501.1:6020-6245 GCF_000696425.1 Galeopterus variegatus
ACTCAAGGGAAGAGGATGAGCACAAGTGAGCCCTGCGGCCACCATGAGCGACAGCGCCGCGCGGAGGACGCGGCAGGGATAGAGTCGGGCGCAGCCTGCTCAGGCGCCTTTAACTTCTGATTCAGCAGCTGGGGCGGCCTCATCGGAAAAGTTCCTTTGACTGGAGACCCAAGGACAGGACGATGGTCCTGCACACGACCTCCTGGAGGGCAGCGGAGCCCAGGC
>NW_007764502.1:0-400 GCF_000696425.1 Galeopterus variegatus
GTGTCCCCAAAGATATCGATAGTCTCCCAGGGCCTCCAAATAAATATGGAGTTAAATTAAACCTCAGAATTGTCCCACCACAAGTCATGTAGGCATGGCTTCCACACTTCTGCACCTGTTAATCGCTAATTAAGACTCATTTCTCTAGAGACAGAACTTCCCAGGCAACTTTGTCCTCCATGCATGCAGACAAGAAGGGCTTCAGGGGCACTTGGGCAGCTTCCAAAAGGAACAAGTTGTAGGTGGTGCATGTTGGAAGCAAAACCACATCAAAGCTTTGGAGATGTGGAGTGGTTAACAGGAACCCAAGTCATCTGAGCAGATCACTAGCATCATGAGCCCACGGGCATGCATGGGAGCTAAATCATGATGGTGAGATTGTTTGAGAAAGCAAACTAGA
>NW_007764502.1:5506-6245 GCF_000696425.1 Galeopterus variegatus
CATTATTCTATATTTTTAAATTATCACACCAATTCCATACTGTCTAGAATCCTACAGTTTTGTAATAAGGTCTTGGTATATGGGAAGCAACCCTCCCAACTTGTTCTTATTCTTAATAGTATTGGGGCGGACAGAATAATGGGCTCCACAAAAATGTCCATATCCTGATACCCAGAACCTGTAAGTATGTTATTTCATATGGAAAAACAGGTATTTCTGGATGTGATTAAATTAAGGAGCTTAAGAAAGGGAGACTATCTGGATTATTTGGGTTGGCCCAATGTAATTACAGGGGGGCCTCATAAGAGGGAGGCAGGAGAATCAGGCCAGAGAAGGACCTGTGTCAATGGAGGGAGATGTTAGAATGATGTGGGGCCTTGAGCCAAGCAGTGTGGAAGAGGCAGAGAAATGAATTCTCCCCTGGAGCCGTCAGAGGGAACACAGCTCTGTTGACACCATGATTTAGGGCTTCTTAGTTCCAGAACTGTAAGTTAATAAGTTGATGCTGTTTTAATTTATTATATGTTAATTTGTTATATCAGCAGTAGAAAACAAATGCACATGTCTTTGCTTTTTTATACACCATTTCTGTATCTATATAAATTTTAAATTATATTGTCAAGCTCTAAAAAAAAAAAAAAAATTGGTGAGAGTGTTGAAATTTTGGTGAGGATTGCGTTGACTCTGTGGACCCAGCTGTAAAGAATGAGCACATTGAATTTTCCAATCCATAAACATG
>NW_007764503.1:0-528 GCF_000696425.1 Galeopterus variegatus
AAGAACAAAAGTAAGTATCAGTTCAGAAAACTACAGAGATACGCAACAAAGTAAACCAGAACGAAGCACATGGAAGGAAGTAATACAGTTAAAAGCAGAGAAAAAGAAGTAGAAAAGAGTATACCAAATAAATTAATTGAAAATCTGTCCTTTTTTGGATGTTAATAACACAAAGCACTAGCTAACGTGGTTAAGAAAAAAATAAATCACACAGATACAAAATAAATAACAAGGAGGACTAGCCTTTGAAACTCCTAAGGAAGTAAAGTGTGCAGGGTCAAGCAAAGGGAGAAGCTGAACTGCAGCGCAGTTGCAATGATCCCAGCTCAGCCGGTCCTGTCTGGGCTGAGACACATCTTCATATTTTTCCCAGTATCCCTGCATCAGTAGTGACTGACAGGTCCTGATTGTGGGTAAGGCAGCCTGCGTGGCTGAGGGCAGTCCCAGCAGTGCAGCTGCGAGCTCCAAGCCCACGTTCCCAGCAGCTGGATGTGAGTGTCATGGTCCAAGGAGGAGATTTTGGTGGAG
>NW_007764503.1:6019-6245 GCF_000696425.1 Galeopterus variegatus
TAATAAGAAAATTGGCCTGAGCAGTGGAAGGGGTGAGCTGTAGTGAATACTGTGGTGCCTTACCCAGATCCTTTCTTTTGAGGCAATTTATCCATAGCCTGGCTGCGGGTGGCTCCCAGCTTCCCTGTTCTGCCACCTCCTATTCACCACGTTGGTGAAAGAAGTATCCCTTCCACACACGTAAATAGAACGAGTTTGCCGAACACATGACACTTGGCACTGGTCA
>NW_007764504.1:0-1601 GCF_000696425.1 Galeopterus variegatus
GCATACAACTTTTAGGAGAGTAATGCCTATTGTTCTCATTATGAAATTGAGTGGACATAGAGAAATATAAATAAAAGTTACCAAGATCTAATTTCTCAGTAACAACCAATGTTATCATCACATTGGATCTATCTAGTTTGTTCACTCACTAAGCATTCTAAAATAAAATATCTGAGATTATACTATATATACAGATTTTTTTTTACCTCAATCAAACAGTAATATTTACAAGTCCTACAAAAAAGATTACATAAGGAGTGGCTTGGTGGCATAGAATATCAGCCACTAGACTTCCCCAATATGAGAGAGTATATCCGGTTGAAAACAATATGAGAGAGTATAATGGTTCAAAACATTAGTGACCAGGTTACTAGAAGCAATGGGGCCTCTTCACCAGGGGGAGAGCGCTCTGCATGAAAACGTGGGGCTCATTCTATCCTGTGACCCCTTTGGAGTTTGGGGATGACCCCACGCAGAGGTAGAGGCAGCAGCTTCCTCCCCAGAGTCTGTTCTGACAGTAGTTATAAGCCCTCCCTGTCCACTCCTGTGAGGCCTTCAGGATGTCCTTAGAAAGCACCCGCCACAGAGTCCACTCTCATCCCTGCCTTCTATGGCACCCACCTGGCTCAGGACCTCACAGGTAGGAGAAGCCACCGATGGTGAATAAGTGACCTGGGAGTGTTTCTTTAGTAGACCTGTTTCCTCCTGTGTCAAGAGGGGAGAGGGAGACTGATGCTTTTCAAGGACCTCTGCAGCTTTCTCAATCCAGCACACTTTCTCTTCACCAGTGTAAGGCTGGAGTGGCCGCCAGTCACTCGATGGCCTGGCTCTCAGCTCTGAGGGCCCATGAACATGTCTAGTTGCCCTCACTAACCTCGATGCAGAGCCAGGCTTCAGGGCCTGCAGACAGGCTGGTGGCCTGCACGTGGTCTGACTGCCCCTCCCACCTGTCCCCTGGGGAGAGGGCAATGCCTAACTCCAATGAGGACATCTGTGGATCTGGGACTTCTTCAACCACATCATGGGGACAAGCCTGGCTCTGACATTCCAGCTTGACATCTGCTACCCTTGTCTTCCTGCCTCTTCCCACCCGTCCTCTTGCTCCTCCACTCTCACTCACTGTGCCTGCTCCTGTCTCCTCTGTCCGCAGACCTCCACTCACCCTCTATGCCTGGCCCCCTCCTCCTGCTCCAGGATGTACCCCCTTCCCTCCTGTGCGATGGGAAAGGTTAAGTGGAGACACGCTTGCCCTGTCTGTTGCAATAGAGACACAGCAACTTTCTCCCCTAATCAATCTGTCAAGCATGATTAGGCCGCCACGAGACTCAGCCCATGAGTCTGACAGCTTCTAACCAGGAAGCTTCCAGGACACACACACACATGCACACACACAGACACGGGCACATGCATACACACACAGGCACATGCATGTGTGTGCGCATACAGATACAGACACAGACACGGGCACATGCATACACACACAGGCACATGCATGTGTGTGCACATACACACACACACACACACACACACAATCTGCCAGACTGGGTCTGGGGCCTCACTGTTGTTTCTGGGATAAACTGCATGGAGAAGACCATCACGTG
>NW_007764504.1:2945-3646 GCF_000696425.1 Galeopterus variegatus
ATGGGAGTACTGGAGGTCCCTCCCCCAGAAGAGGGCCCTGACACTAGGCACAAGGCAGGTCAATTCAGAGGCAGGGTGTGCAGGCGGTCTATGCAGTTGGCCCCTACAAGATGGAGGGCCTAGAGAGGTAAGGACTGGAGCCAAAAACAGGTCTTGCCACTTCTGATTTGGGTCAGGCCAGGCCTCCAGGCAGAACTGAATTTTATCTTCCAGGAGGGTAACCTGTACTTCAACCTTTTTTATGAAAACATTGTATGAAATAGTACAGATTGGTGCATATGCTTTCTCGTGGGAGTCTGGGAACTCTGGAGTCCTGGGGCACATTTTGCTTAGCAAATGTCCTGAAGTTCTCTCTCCTCCTTCCTCCTCCCCATCTCCCCACTCTTCCCCTTCTCCCCCAGCCTCTCCAGCACAGAGATCCCTAAGTGTAACAGACACCATGGCCGGTAAACTCACTCAGCATGGAACCTATAAGTAAGTCAAGTGGAAAGTTACACAAACAGAACAAGGACATCCTCACTTCACGCTGGGGTGCTTTGTTCCAGTCATTCAAGGTCACGATCTCCATCTCTCCCCTCCCCCATTACCCATCTGCTGGATCAGCTGTGAAAATACCCAGCCTAATGGTTTCCCCTGTAAGTACCCAAACTGAGGACCACATCTGGAACTTGTAAGAAGGGGAGACATAGCCCCGTCCACAG
>NW_007764504.1:4522-6245 GCF_000696425.1 Galeopterus variegatus
CGCCCTCCTCCCCTGGTGCACCAACGCGCCCCCTCTGAGTCTTCAGTCTCACTGGGGCATCACAGCCCTTATGTCACAGGAGCTGTACAAGCCTGCATGCTAAGGTAATAACCAGGGATTGTCAACCTCATTGTGAAGGAGAAACCGAAGCCCACAGGTGAAGCAGATTTCCTAATATCCTTAGCTGGCTGGCCCAGAGCTGGGCCTGGGATTCTGGATTTTGGCCAGAGGTATTCCTTCACACCAGTCTCCCTCTCATGCCGCTATTTCCTCCTTCTGCAAGTGGAGATAACTGCGCGCCTGCCTCACGGAAGCACTATAAGAATGCACAAGAATGTCAAGCCGCTTGGAAGATGCCTGGCACATTGTGAGCACTCAGTTGCTACGACTACTGCAGCTGCTGCCACGGCTTGTTGTTCACGTTTGTTTGGAGACATAGATTTCCATGCAAGTACTTTATTTGCGAGGCGAGCCCAGGCACTACCAGCACGCTGTGGGACAGTGAGGTGGCGGGGAGGGGAAGAAGGCCACCAGTGGGTATGTTAATGAGCAGCCACCTCCGTGGAGAGGTGGTTCTCCATCCTGCTGGGGACCTCTTGGCCACTCTGTAGAACATGCCTCAAAGGTGTCCCCTCTTAAGGGCAAGGAAGCCAGGATGTTCACCTCCAGCTCCCATGCGTCACTGGCTGCTATGGGCCCTTGGCTCCTGGCAGCTAGGGCTGCCCTGTGCATGGGCCAGGAAGACGCCTGAGCTTGGTCATGGGGGCTTGCAGTAGGGCCCCATGGAATGAACAGGGACAGTGAGCAGAAGAATACTGGCCACATCCACTAAATCCACCCCCCTTCCTCGGAAAAGGCAAAGCTCCTTATTGGCTCCTGCTAAGTTCCAGAGAGAATTCTATAAAAACTCCTGGCTGAAACTCTCAAAGGGCAGGGACTCTGTGTGTATTGGCCACTGCTGTGTCTCCAGTCCCAGCACATTGCTCTGCACACAGTATGTGCTCAACAAATATCTTTTGGACAGCTGTAGGAAGGCCCCTGTAACAACACTTTATGGCCCAACTTTCTTTTCTTGTCTGTGCCTCTCAGTACACATGCTCAGCCCCCTGGGGCAGGCCTGGGACCCTGTGCAGCCCTCGTACCTAGCACATGCCTGGCATGTAGCAAGTGCTTAAGACTCACATGTTGATTGAATGCAGGTCACTTCTGGAGTCCAGGGCAGAATAGAGCTCTGTCCTGGGGGAGGAATAGAATCCAGAAGCCAGGTTACTTGATGAGCACAGAGGCTGGGGCAGGGGGTGAGCAGTGGAGAGACATCCTGAGAAGGCTGATGGATCAAGACGAGAAGTGTCAAAGCCACCTGGAGAAAAGGCGGGAGATAATGGCTCACTGTTTCACTAAATTGACTAGCCTGTGGGATTGCCAAAGGAGCTGGCTGCCGGCTTGAGAAAGCTGCTGCAGAACCCATGTTAGACAAAAAAAGAGAACTAGGAATTTTTAAGGCAGGCAGACCCGCAGAGGAGGCTTCATGAGCACCATGTGAGGAGGCAGCCTTGGCAGTAACCAGGAGTCTGAAAACAGCCACAGCAGAGGAACTGCCATGACACCAAGGGGCATGGGGGCTGGGGGCCAGGGGGCTTCTGTGGCATCCTTCAGTCTAAGGGGTGATTGAAGAGCAAAGAGAGATGGAGCAGGGAAAGGACGGCAACCACAGGGGCAGGGG
>NW_007764505.1:0-453 GCF_000696425.1 Galeopterus variegatus
GTCTCTGGAAAGTTATGGTGTTTCGCTAGCAGAAGGAGATCACTCTTTATTTCACCAAAACAAATTCCAATTTTGGCTTTCCATTGCTTTCTAAAGGTTTATTTCTCAAAACTTTTCTTTCTTTCTTTTTTTTTTTTTGTTTATAATACTGAATAAAATAAAAAGAAAACATTTTCCTAACCAGGTCTTTCATTCATCAGCATTGGAGATCTCTGTGAGTATTTGGAAGCAAGACCCAGTGAAATTTAGATGGTAAGTGTTATGGTTTAAATGTCCCCTCAGGGAGGGGAGGGAAGGAGGAGGAGAAATGGTGGACCAATGGGTACAAAACTCTGCTATCTACCCTCAGTGAATCATTGTGCAGTATATGCATGTGTTGAAACAATACAATTGTACCCCACAAATATGTACAAATATATGTTTAAATTATGAAAAGAAAAAAAGAAAAAGAAA
>NW_007764505.1:5964-6245 GCF_000696425.1 Galeopterus variegatus
GTCTCTGGAAAGTTATGGTGTTTCGCTAGCAGAAGGAGATCACTCTTTATTTCACCAAAACGAATTCCAATTTTGGCTTTCCATTGCTTTCTAAAGGTTTATTTCTCAAAACTTTTCTTTCTTTCTTTCTTTTTTTTTTGTTTATAATACTGAATAAAATAAAAAGAAAACACTTTCCTTACCAGGTCTTTCATTCATCAGCATTGGAGATCTCTGTGAATATTTGGAAGCAAGACCCAGTGAAATTTAGATGGTAAGTGTTATGGTTTAAATGTCCCCTC
>NW_007764506.1:0-421 GCF_000696425.1 Galeopterus variegatus
CGCGACACTGAGGGTTGTGATCTGTTGCCGGTCACGAAAAAAGACAAAAAGGATTAAAAAATAATAATAATAAAATAAAATAAAATTGCAACTGAAATACCTCATTAACCAGATAAAAATTTATTATATTTTCATAGTTTTCAAAATGTTAGAGTCCAAATATGACATTGCTTTGTTAGGAATAAGGCAAGAATTCTGGAAAGCAAATCTCACAGTGAATGAAACTTGTCAGGGACCTTTTCCAGTTCAAAGGGAAAGGAATTTTTTTTTTAAATCACTCAAATGTTTTAAATAGTCTAAAGATATATTTGGAGAAGTAAAAAGATAGGTTGGAGGGGAAGGGAATCACTGATCAGTGTGGGTGAAGCTGGGGCAAGTGGAGCCTTCTGATGAGATGAAAGGAACACTAATGGGCAGCTGG
>NW_007764506.1:6014-6245 GCF_000696425.1 Galeopterus variegatus
GCGGGCAAGGCATGCATCCTGCATGAGGGTGAAGTCATTCAAAGTGATTGCAGGAGCTGTTGGCCAGGTTAAAATGTATCTGTGGGGTGGCAGTTTCCAGGCAGAGAGAACGGCATGTTCAGGGGGCCAGAGGAGAGAGAGAAATAGATAGATAGATAGAGAAAAAGACCAGCACTGGCACTTTCAGAGAACTCTGTGTAGCTCTTTTTCAGCTGCCCTGTCTCCGGGGAG
>NW_007764507.1:0-590 GCF_000696425.1 Galeopterus variegatus
CCAGGGGTTGCGGTCCCGTTGCCGGTCCCGTTGCCGGTCCCGGTCCGGTACGGGCACGTGGACACTGAGGGTTGCAATCCATTGCCAGTCACAAAAAAAGACAAAAAAAAAATAATAATAAAATAAAATAAAAATAAAAATAAAAATAAAAAAGAATTCAGACTATGTGTCTCATACGGAAATGCTGTGAGGACTAAGAACTCAGTTTTCACAGATTGGGGGAATTGCAGGAGGAAAACATTCCAAAATTTTTTAAAAATGAATATGTTTAGCTAATCCAATTAACTCACATTCCAATGTCAAAAAATTTAACTTTTTCTTAGACTTGGGCTTTAGAACTTGTTTTTACTTGTTTGATTTCATATGTAGAAAATTTCCTATATGTGGAAAAATTTCTCACTTTTTCTGCCGTTAAGGGGAGATATTAAGAATTCAGAGATAGTGCTGTCAAGGATTTTGACCTCACTATCTAGAGCTGTCTACACAAATGTGCCTTCTCAGATGGCTGTGTATGTTCGGTAGAGCACAGCCCAGAATTGGCGGCACCCTCAGGGCTGTCTACTGTCCCTTCCTGATGGCTCTTTCTGTTC
>NW_007764507.1:5788-6245 GCF_000696425.1 Galeopterus variegatus
TAGTTTTCTGGGGTCAATTGAGGGCAAGGAGAAGATATTTTTAATTTCAAATTTTCATTTTCTCTTACAGAACATAATGGGGTGGCAATTACTCAGCCTTTGGATCTGTGAGCATATGCTGTGTGTCACGCACCCATTAGTACCCAGAAACCCTGCACTCTGACAGGCTGAAGAGAAGCCTGGTGCTCCCCAAACAGACCAAAGAAACACCCAGTAGAGATCACCTCTACTTTGCTCTCTATTATTTCTCAGCATACTGGATGTGCAAAGTGAATGCCTGTGCATAATCATATTTAAAATTGGTGACATTACCAATTACACACAATTCTCTTCTCTTCCTTCCACCCCAAACTCCACACTTCAGACACTTACCCTCAGAATGTTCTTGTCCTCATAGCAATATAGAAACTAGCTGAGAATCTAGACTGTTAAGAGGTACAGGGGACATTATAATTTA
>NW_007764508.1:0-565 GCF_000696425.1 Galeopterus variegatus
TTGGTTGAAGATTTTTGTATCTGTGTTCATCAGAGATATTGACCTATAGTTTTCTTTTTTTGTTGTATTTTTATCCAGTTTAGATATCAGGGTGATGCCAACCTTAAAGAATGAGTTTGGGAGAATGGCTTCTGTTTCAGTATTTTGGAATAGTTTGAAAAGAATTGGTATTAATTCCTCTTTAAAAGCTTGGTAGAATTTAGCAGTAAAGCCATCTGGTCCTGGGCTTTTCTTTGTTGTGAGACTGCTGATTACTGCTTCAATCTCTTGGTTTGTTATTGGTCTGTTCAGGTTTTATATTTCTTCTTGGTTCAGTCTTGGTGGTTATCATGTGTCCAGAATTATCCATTTCCTCTTGGTTTTCAAATTTGTGGGCATATTGTTGTTTATAATAGCTTCTAATGATTCTTTGTATTTCTGTGGTATCTGTTGTAAAGTCTCCTTTTTTTCTCTCTCTCTCTCTTTTTGTCTTTTTTCGTGACCGGCATTGGATCACAACCCTCAGTGTCGCGCCCGCACCTCACTCAGCCAGCGAGCAGCCGGTCTGTATGTGGGATCCGAACCC
>NW_007764508.1:5903-6245 GCF_000696425.1 Galeopterus variegatus
CAGTTGGTTTGTCATATATGGCTTTTACTGTGTTGAGACACTTTCCTTCTATATCTAATTTGCTGAAAGTCTTTATTATGAAGGATGTTGGATTTTTTTCAAATGCTTTTTCTACATCTGCTGAGATAATCATGTGGTCTTTGTCCCTTATTTTGTTGATGTGGTATATCACCTTTAATGACTTGCATATGTTGAACCATCCTTGCCTCCCTGGGATAAATCCCACTTGATCGTGGTGTATATATTTTTTTGATGTGTTGCTTTGTTCTGATTGCAATATTTTGGTTGAAGATTTTTGTATCTGTGTTCATCAGAGATATTGACCTATAGTTTTCTTTTTTT
>NW_007764509.1:0-201 GCF_000696425.1 Galeopterus variegatus
AATGTGATGCCCACCATTAGCCTTTGGGCATATATCACAGAGAGGACAATCACATTAGCAACTAACCGAGAGGCTAGTGGTGTGGCTAATATCCACCATAGCCTGTGACGCTGGGCAACAGGGCAGTGGGAAGGACTGGTAAAAGCAGTGGTTATGAGAACTAACCACGGAGCTATGGTGCCCTAACAACTCTTCCTAAAT
>NW_007764509.1:5254-6245 GCF_000696425.1 Galeopterus variegatus
TATAACCCTCCACTCTGTGACTCTAATGGGAGAAAGACTATCGAGCAAAAGGTAGTCACCCGTTCATTTCAGGGAGGCCAGTGACCTGCATTGTGTCCCTTAGTGATCCTTTCAGAAACTATTTCCCTGTGTACTTTGTGGTTTGAAAGACTTAATGTGTTGCCAAAGAGTGAGGAATTAAAATTTTTCCACTCCTCACCAACAGGATCAGGTCTGATATCCAGGAAACTGTTAAATTCTTCAAACCAAGGCTGAGAATCTTCTTGACAGGCAAATGCACTTCTCAGCTTTAAGTGATTGTTGCAGAGAGATGGAGATGTGAGAGCTCTTCCTCTGCCTTACCCATCTCCCTCGAGAGGACCAAGCGAGTCAATCACGGAATAGTCCCAGCCTGTCGGCCTAACCCAATTTCTTTGTGGGTTTAAAATCAATGCATGCTCTTTTCTATTCATTTTTGGTCATGAAATCTTCAATTTTAGTAAATCTATGTAATTCTTACTGTTTAGGTTTTCTTCATTACCCAAAGAAATCACTAATATCACGCATTCCTTATGAAGCTTGCTAGAAATGAGGACCTCCTCTTGAAGCCTCCTGCGGTTTCCCATCTGGGCAGCAGGGCATAGGCACTGTCTTACTGTGCGGGCCACTCACCTATTCAATTCTCTCCTCCAGGATCTGTGCCACAAGCAGTGCATGCAAAATAATCATGTTCCTTCTTATCAAGGAGCTCAGATTCTAGCAGGGAGATAACTACGGTGCAGTGTGTTAGGTGCAGAGATCCACGCATGGGCACAGAAAAGAGCAGCTGGTCTACCAAGAGGCATGGAAATCTGGGAAGACTTCCTGCAACAGCATGTGTCAAAGGCGTACGTGGTGTCTTTTCCTCTTGCACCTGCCTCCAGGCCATCAGCATGCCATGAACTTCAAGGAGAATCATGAATCCCAGAAACCCAACTTCAGCCCTGAAATTCCATCTCCATTATGTAAACTG
>NW_007764510.1:0-345 GCF_000696425.1 Galeopterus variegatus
ATTGTCACAAAAGTTGTATTTTAATTTTTAAAATTTTAGCCATTCTTGAAGATATGAGCTACTTTTTTTTAATTTATATTTCCCTAATAACTAATGGTTTTGAAGAGCTTTTCATATGTTTATTGTCATTCATGTATATTCCTTTGTAAAATGTCTACTAAAGTTTTGCCCATTTAAAAAATCAGCTTGTTTGACTTATTGAATCATAGGAATTAAAAAATATATTTTAAATAAATTACTTGGTCAGATATCTACATTTCATGTTTTCTTTCAGTTTGTGGCAGGCCTTTTTATTTTCTTAACAGTATTTTCAGTTGAGTGGAAATTTTTAACTTTGATAAAGTC
>NW_007764510.1:5896-6245 GCF_000696425.1 Galeopterus variegatus
GGGGGGGCAAGTAGGACCTCAGGTGAGGGGGGAAAGTAGGACCTAAGGTCCCTGGAGGAGGAATTGGGTCATTCAGTAGCTTTTTTGATAGATTGAGCAACCCTGGGTGGAGCTGGTGGGCCCAAGGGCTGAACCTTGGGTTCACGTGCGAGGTGCTAGGGCAATCAGCTGCTTCTTTACTGGAATGGGCAGGGTTTCCTTCAGGGCAGATGAGATGTTGGGTCCCATGATGAGGCATAAGGGTACTCAACATCTTCTTGCTGGAATAGGTGACACTGGGTAGAGTTTCTGGAGTTGTGAGTGAAACCTTGAGCCCCTGGGAGAAGTGCTGGTGTGTTAAGTGACTCCT
>NW_007764511.1:0-448 GCF_000696425.1 Galeopterus variegatus
GCTATATGCCTTTGTTTTTTAAAATTCTAGTTTGGATCCACTGAACTCATTTCAAAACCTATTAATAGAGACTCAACCCTCAGTTTGAAAAAACAGTTCGTTTACTTTTAGGAACGGCAGCCACCTCTGCTATTACGTTGTTACTTTGAAATAATTTCTACAGAAAAGTTGCAAGAATAGTACAAAGCATTCCCATATGCCTGTCACCCAGATTCTCAAAATGTGAACATTTTATTACAGTTTCTTTACCATTCTCTCTTTCTCCTCTCTCTAGATGTAGATATAGATATATACTTGCACATATATATGATTTGATTATATAAATATAATTATTACTTTGGAACAGTTTGAGATAAGTTACAGGCATGACATCACTTCTCTGAATATTTGTGTGTACTCATATTTCCTAAAAACAAGGACATTCTCTTCCATACCTGCAGTACAGTGA
>NW_007764511.1:5892-6245 GCF_000696425.1 Galeopterus variegatus
GGGAGGGCAGGGCTGGAGCAGCAGGCGGCGGCGAGCGATGAGAGGCGGGTCCTTAAATAGCGCCCGGCCACGTGCGCTGGGGGCGGGAGGAGTTCAGCGTCGTGGGCTCAGGCTCACGCCCCGGTTACGTGGCTCTCCACCGTTTTTGACCGTGCAAGCCAGTCCTCTCACTCTTCCAGAACTGAAACAAAAATCTGGCAAAGCGCTGCTGACCCTTAGTCATCTGCAGTGCTCCTGCTCTTTGCTCTGCTCTGCTATGCTGTGCTCGGCTAGGTGGGCTGTACTGTGCTGTGCTATATGCCTTTGTTTTTTAAAATTCTAGTTTGGATCCACTGAACTCATTTCAAAACCTA
>NW_007764512.1:0-311 GCF_000696425.1 Galeopterus variegatus
GATGTCTCCTTTTTCATTTCTGATTTTTATTATTTGAGTTTCCTCTCTCCATTTTTTTAGTCTGGCTAATCATTTGTCTATTTTTTTATCTTCTCAAAAAACCAACTTTTTGTTTCATCGATCTTTTCTGTCATATTTTTGGTCTCTGTTTTATTTAGTTCTGCTATGATTTTAATTATTTCTTTCTGTCTACTAACTTTGAGATTGGATTGTTCTTATTACTTCAGATCACTGAAGTGTAATTTTAAGATGTTTATTTGAAGTCTTTCTATTCTTTTGATGTAAGCATTTATTGCAATAAACTTTCCTCT
>NW_007764512.1:5732-6245 GCF_000696425.1 Galeopterus variegatus
GAAAGAAAGAAAGAAAGAAAGAAAGAAAGAAAGAAAGAAAGAAAGAAAGAAACACAATAAAATGTTGAACTTTCAGAAGAGAAAAGACCTATAGTCACTAAAGGTGGGAAAGGGGGAGGAGGATGGGAGTTAGGGAGAAATTGGGTAAGGAACACAAAGAATAATTATGTGTAATGATGAACATGCTAATAATATTGATTCAATCATCACATACTGTACACAAGTACTGATAATCAGCTCTGTACCCCATAAATATGTATGTCAATTATGTTTCAATTTTTTAAAAAGCTCAGAATCAGTAGCAAGAAAAAGAACAAAATAAAATTATATATATATATATATATACACACACACACACACACATATATATATATATATACACACATACATACATACAAGGAAACGTAAAACTTAACAATAAGAAAACAAACAACCAATTTAAAAATAGGCCAAAACCTTAACAGACAGCTCACCAAAGAAGATATACAGTTGACACACAAGTAAGAAATATGT
>NW_007764513.1:0-307 GCF_000696425.1 Galeopterus variegatus
TGACTTGGGTCCATGGTGGCTGGAAGAAGGGCCTCTGTTGGGGACAGGTCATGAAGAAGCTAACCACCAACCCTCCCCAGTCTTGCAACCCCAGTGCCCCACTGAGAACCTTGATTTTCCTCATCCCGTGCAGCATGGGCTTGGTGGAGCTGGGAGAAGGCCTCATGCAGTGTTCCCTCTCTGCTTCTGACTGAACTCTACAGCCCAGGCTCAGGTGAGGCCTCTGTTCTCCATGAAAGGAGGGTTTTTTTTTGTTTTTTTGTTTTTTGTCTTTTGTCTTTTTTCCGTGTCCGGCAACAGATCGCAA
>NW_007764513.1:6002-6245 GCF_000696425.1 Galeopterus variegatus
TCTAAGCTGCAGCAATCCTCCCACCAAAGCCTGCACTGGCCTTGCATACCGCGGTCCAAGCGCTGCCGTTTTCTATAGAACTGGGGACTGCTTTGCTGGCACCTGTATGAGAGAGACCCCCAGTGGGCATTGGTGGTATTGCTGCCTCTAAGAGCAGCTCCGGAAACACTCCCGGGTTCCCAGAACTCACTTCCTGAGCTGGGTGTGCTCAAGGCTATTGTCTTTGAGTAACTGCCCCAGTAC
>NW_007764514.1:0-2338 GCF_000696425.1 Galeopterus variegatus
ATATATAACAAAACTTACAGATTTCAGCAAAAGACAATATGTCGATGGAAATTTATAGATAAAACATCTATATCAAAGATAAAGGATAATCTTATATAAATAACTTAATTTTCACCTTAATGTACTGGATAAAAGAAAAGAAAACTAAACTGAAAACTAAACTAAATTTACTTCTGAAGGAAGCAGAAGTAAAATGATGATTAGAATGGAAATCTATGTAATAGAGAATAGAAAAAAAACAATAGTGAACTTTTGAAAAGAATTATATTAAGTGAAATAAGCTAGACCCAGAAAGAGAAATACTGCATGTCCTCACTCATAAATGGGAGCTAAAAAAATAAGCAAATAAATAAAAAAAGAAAGAAAGATACAACAATCACAATAATACCTGGAACTTTCAAAAGGAGAGGTCAGTACTGAGGTTACCAGAGGAAGGAAATGGGGAGGAGGTGGGGAGGTAACGGAGGAATTGATAAAGAGCCACAACAAATGATTATTATGTATCATATTGAATATACTAATTTTCCTGACTTGAGCATCACATATTGCACACAGGTATTGATATTCAACTCTCTACCCCACAGATATATACAATCAACTATGTTTCAATAAAAAATAAATGAAAGTCGGGCCGGCCCGGTGGCGCACTGCTACAGTGCACCGCTTGGGAAGCACGGTGGCGCTCCCGCNTCCCACATACAGACCGGTTCCCGCTCACTGGCTGAGCGAGGTGTGGGAGCAACACTGAGGGTTGCGATCCCGTTGCCGGTCCCGGACCAGTACGGGCGCGACACTGAGGGTTGCGATCCGTTGCCGGACACAAAAAAAAGACAGAAAGGAAAAAAAAAAAAAATAAATAAATAAATAAATAAATAAATAAATGAAAGTAAAATAAAAATAAATAAATTAATTTAAATTTAAATTTAAAAAAGGAAAAAATATAGTGAAAATCAACAAAACCAAACATTTGTATATTTGAAAAGATGAAAAAGATAAAAGATAAAACTGTCAAACTTTTACCTAGATTGACCAAGAAAAAAATAGAGATCACTAATTTTCTAAAATTAGAAATAAAACAGGGGCATCAATACCAATGTTTTAGGGAAAATAGTGATTATAAGGAAATATTATGTATAATAGTATGCTAATGAATTTGATAATTTAGATCAAATGAAAAAATATATATAGGAAGACTCAATCTCCAAAACTGATGTAAAAAGAAAGATAAAGTCTCAATAGCTTTAGAATAAGTAAAGAGAAAACATTACTGATTTTTAAAAAAAATTCCACAAATAAAAGTACAAGTACAGATGACTTCACTGGAAAACTCTACATTTAAATAACAATAATAGTTCTTCTCAAACTTTACAACAACAACAACAACAAAAAAATGGAAGAGGAAGAAACACTTCTTTTCTGGTAATTTAAGGCTAGTATCACACTAATGTCACAACCAGATCAATGTTTTTAAAATCACTTATATTTCTACATACTAGCAATGAACAATCAAAACATAAACTTGAGAAAATAATTCCATTTAAATAGCATGTAAATGAATAAAATGCCCAGAAATAAATTTAACTAAGCAGCTGAGAGACTTTTACACTGAAAACTACAAAGTATTGCTGAAAGAGATAGAAGAAATCCTAAGTAAAAATGAAGTTTCTTGGCTTGAAATATTTAGTATTGTTAAGATAGCAATATTCTCCAAACTGGTCTACAAATTCAATACAATCCCTACTAAAATCTTAGCTGACCCATTCCCCCAAATGTTAATACGAAAATTGAAGGACCTAGTCTATGAAAAACAATTTTGAAAAGACCAAATTTGGAGAACTCAAACATTCCAGTTTTAAAACTTACTGTAAATTGAAAGTAATCAAGGAAGAGTGGTACTGGAGTAATGATAGACATATTGATCAGCAAAAAAAATTCATAATCCAGAAATAATTAAAAATTGGCAAAGAATATGAATAAACATTTCTCCAAAGAAATTCTATAACTGCCAATAAGCCCAAGAAATATGTTCAATATTATTAGCCATCAGAGTAATGCAAATAAAAACCACAATGAGATACTTCACATCAATAGGATGACTGCCATCAAAAAGTCATGTAATAAAAATAATAAAAAGCATTGGCAAGGGTGTGGAGAAATTGGAAGTCTCATACTCTGCTGATGGTAGTATTATACTATAGCTTTGCAAAATGTTACCACTGAGGAACACTGGGCAAAGTGTACAAGTTATTTCTCAGTATTATTTCTTACAGCTGCATGTAATTCTACAAATATCTAACAAAAAAACTTAATTAAAAAAGCACAAAAAACTAGGAGGAGG
>NW_007764514.1:5213-6245 GCF_000696425.1 Galeopterus variegatus
ATATGTTCTTCATTACAAATCATAATTATTCATTGTGTCCCTTATGGTTTTAATTTGTTTTTTAAAATTGGAAATGGCAAGTTCAAACAACTCTTTGCAGAAATCTGCTGAAAATTTGGGACAAATAAATAGCATACTTTTACTATTCTCTTCCTCCAAGAAACCATGTGCTGTGTAGAGGATTTATTATAAGCCTCATTTTACAGGCAAAGAAACTGAGACTTAGGCAAATTAGCTTACTCAAGTTCCTGAGGTAATATATCTATAGGTTCCACTACTCATTTAATGTGGTTGTAACTGTTATATATTTTTAGATAAAATAAATGCAGATGGTAATTTTATTGGTCCTATTATCTTCACCTTTTCCTCTTTCTTTCTATGACTTTTCTTAAATGCAAAACTTTAAAAACTGGGTTTTGTAAAATTGCAAAGAAATGTGAGGAAATGTATTCAATTGCAATTGGCTAAGTTTTTTGTACTGGTAGATAATTAATGATTTATCATTAATTCATTCTTGCACATTAATTTATATGATAGTCTTCATAGAGAATCTATATAAAGTTATCTTATTTTACTTTTGAACAAATTATCCCAGAAATTTTGTGTTGCTCCTCTGCTATGAAGAACACTAAAAGAATTAGTTTAGACCTTTATGCATGTGTGTACTGAATTGTTTGTTATTACTATAACCACAACACATTCATGAGACTGTGCTGAGCCTTAAAAACTAGGACAATCATTCTAAACAAGTCTTAAAGTTCTAAGTAGCAGAGCAAATGAAACAGCAGTTTACCCAAAGCATAAGGAGAAGGAAACAAGATCATCTCAGAAAAAAAAAAAAAAAGTGTTAAGTTGGAAGAATGGCCAGAGACACTGATCACTTATAAGGATGAGTCCTTATCTTGATTATTCAGATTTAGGTAAATTTATGGTTCATAAAATTTCTAGAAATGTTGGAAATCTTTCTAACACTTCTCTGTTTGAATATTTATCCATTCATTCAGCAGACATTTTAGTGCTCCTGTGACTTAT
>NW_007764515.1:0-837 GCF_000696425.1 Galeopterus variegatus
TGATCCTAATGTGCACCTAGGGTTGGGCCATTGCCACTACTTTAACACAGTGGAAATCATAAGAATTCACTGTATAAACATGCAGCAGTCTTAGAAACTAAATCCTTCAATACGTTGGCCTCTTAATTCTTGAACTCTGCTCCAAGATTTTATCTTCCTCTCTAATTTATTCCTGTGCCTGTGCCCTTGTCATGACTAAGAAATGCAACCCCTCTGAATGCCAATTTCAGAGATTTCACTTTCTGACCATCAGCTTTTATCTTCAGCTCATTCCAGAGGCCTTGTAAACTTTCTGAACTTATTATCAATCTGTCCTACCACGTTTCCACTTCCTCCACCCCCGCGCTGCCTCGCTTCCTCCCTCACTCAGCTCACATTGTGTGGCCCATCGCCATAATCCCTCCCTTTCCTATTCCCCTGATTCCCTTGCCCCTCACTTCTTACCATTTGCTTGGCAACCCCCAAACCTGGTTAAATTCAACTCTCTCTCTGCTCATACTGAACCATGTAGTAGAATATGGATGTAAAACAAACAAAAAACCAGATCATGTGGACCACTGATTGGTCTTTCTCTCTCTCTTTCTCTTTCGTTTTTGGTGGCTGGCCGGTACGGGGGTCTGAACGCTTGACCTTGGTGTTATCAGCACCACTCTCTCACACGTGAGCTAATGGCCAGCCCTGGTCTCACCTTAAATCCCATGAACTCTGTCCAGCAGTTCCACCCACCCCTTTCCCTAGCCCAATAACTTGCCCCCTGGGATTGATGGTTATTTCACATCTTAGTTCCTCCTTCCTGTCTCTACTCTCAGTGATGGCTCTTTCCTATTAATCTGGGGG
>NW_007764515.1:5778-6245 GCF_000696425.1 Galeopterus variegatus
TTAGATGGTAGGACCACGCTGTAGTGAATGGATTAAAACTTGTGGCCAGGGGTGTGGTTCTGAAGCTTTTGAAGGAGAGTGCATGAGGAACTCCTCTCTTTCTGCTCTGTCATTTTCTGCCACATGAGAACCCTGGATCACTGTCACCACCACCAAGGCCTTCACCAATTGTGTTCCCTGGACTTTGGACATTCCAGCCTCAGAAACTGTAGTCAATAAATTTCATTTTCTTTATAAATTACCCGATTCCAGGTATTTTGTTAAAAGCAACAGACATGTTTATAGTTCTGAGTCTTCCTATCCATAAAGACATTATATCTTCCCATTTATTTGGGTCAACCTTAATATGTCTCATATACAAGTCAATAATTATTTCTATAGATGTTTTGAAAGGGTTTTGTTCAATTTACTCTTAATTACTTGACATTTTGAAGCTATTAAAGGTATTTTTAAAAATTAATTTCCTT
>NW_007764516.1:0-348 GCF_000696425.1 Galeopterus variegatus
ATATTCAGGATATGTGAGTAACTCTAACAACTTAACATTAAAAAAGCAAGTAACCCAATTTTAAAAATGGGCAAAGTAGTGGTATAGGCATTTCTCAAAGGAAGACATACAAATCGCCAGCAGACAAAAAATGTTTGCACATTTTGCCTTTATACTATTCGATTATTTAGTTATTTAATTTAAATGGTGTAATTAAAGTAAGCAAAAAGGGATTTTGTAGATTTTTACCATCAACTTCATATTTTTGTTTCTACAATGGAGCATACATGACAGTCAAAACTTAAGACTGTTGATCTATGAACCCCTAAATTCACTCCAATTTCTAGTGAGTGATAAAGAGTGGTAGTG
>NW_007764516.1:5750-6245 GCF_000696425.1 Galeopterus variegatus
CAAATAATAGCTGTACATATTTGTGGGATACACTGCTATATTTGGCTACATGCATACAATGTGTAAAGATCAAACGTGGGTAATTTTCATATCCACCATCTCAAACATTTGTCATTTCATTGTGTTGGGAACATTCAAAATACTCTCTCCTTGCCTTTTGAAATTATACAGTAAACTGTTAACTATAGTAACCATACAGTGCTGTAAAACACTGCAACTTATTTCTTGTATCTAGCTGTAATTTGGTATTCATCAAGCAATCTCCCCCTCCCCCTTCCCCTTTTCAGCCTCTGGTAACCACTACTGAATTCTTTACTTTTACAAAAACATTTTAGCTTCAACTTATGCAGTATTTATTTTTCTGTGTCAGGTTTTTCTTTTTCTTTTTTTTTTTTGCTTAACATAATGCCCTCCAGGATCATCCATGTTGTCATGAATGACAGGATTTGATCCTTTTGTACAGCTGAGTAGTATTCCTTTCTGTATATATATATA
>NW_007764517.1:0-328 GCF_000696425.1 Galeopterus variegatus
AATTGTCAAAGTACATAATCCCATCCCTAAACAGTGATTAGAATTGATTAGATGGGCTTTTTGCCTCTGGCTGTGGACTTTTGTCCCCTGGCCAGAGACCTTTGTCTCATGCATGCGTTACCTAAAAAACGCTACCTAAAAATCAAACAAGAATCAAGATTTCTAACCCTCTACAATGTGCATTTTGGCAGTTGTCTAATACCCCCAGTCCATATACGGTAAATGCCACTAATGTCACACAATCTTTGGAATAACTTAAAATAATTTGAAAAATGTTCACTGGGGAGCTGAGCAACCCCTCTAGAAAATTAGTGGCTAATATGGTTTT
>NW_007764517.1:5251-6245 GCF_000696425.1 Galeopterus variegatus
AAATGTACACAGAGAGGATTTATGAAATGGTTGAAAATTTACATAAAACAAGGAGATCCTGTAAAACTCAGAATAAAATGAGAGCCCATGTCTATTCTGTCCCACTTACACTGAAGATAGAACTTTTCTAGAGAGGAAATGTGAGCTGTCAACCCAAGACATGTATTAAGAAACCTAAACCAAAAGATTTTAATGTTTAACAGGTAGAAATTGTGAAACCAACTCTTCAAAGTACATTAATCAAGTGCTTCCAAAAAAAAGACTTCAAAGGCAAAAATATCTTTATTTTGTGCCTCACAGTAAGAGACAGAATCTTCTATGATTAATAAAAAATGCGATCGATAATCTGCATTTTTCCTTGTCATAATAAAAGACACCTGTCAGCGTCTGAAGATGGGCCTCATCCTTGTATTAAAAAGCTATTCTCTTTGGGTCATGAGTAAGTTTCATCTATAAATACATAAGACATTCCTCTTTAACAATAAGGGATGGATGGGGCTGTGATAAGGAATTCAGGTCCTTGTCAAATATGCCATCATGAACTTACCCTTGGAAGTTGGCTCCCCTTTACACGATTATTTTTATTTTTGACTGTCTCCTCAAATATAGAGATTATTGGCTCCAACCATTTATTCTTTCTATTCATATTGAGCATTATCCTTAAGAGAATCGCACTTGGTTTTCACATAGAAATCTGCTGGCCCTCACATCTTGAGCACAAGGGGTGACAATCAGCTTTGTGTCTCGTGAATATTCATAACCAATTAAAAAAAAGAAATCTGCTTTCAAAGACGTCAAATAATCAACCTAATGTTACACTTCAAGAAACTAGGGAAACAAGAAAAAAAGAGATCCAAAATTAATAGAAAGCGAGAAATAACAAAAATCAGAGCAGAAATAAATGGATTAGAAATTTAAAAAACAATACAAAAGATCAATGAAACAGAGTTGGTTTTCTTAAAAGATAAACAAAAGCAATAATCCTCTAGCTAGA
>NW_007764518.1:0-370 GCF_000696425.1 Galeopterus variegatus
GCCAATTACATGTCATGGTTAATTGGAATTAATTAACTCCAATTGGAATAAATATAAATACACATTGGAACATGTTGGAATATATAAGTATATACAAGTTGTGTGTGTGTGTGTACACACACAGAGAGAGAGAGACTCATATGAGCAGCCGGAATGTCTTGGGACTCGCTCTGGAAGCGCATGCAGGCCTTAACACGCACATTGTTAGCTTTACCCTGGTCTGCAGTTTGTTCCCATTCCTCTCTTCCTCCTCCTGGTAAAGCAGCCCAGCCTTGACAGATAATACAACAAAGAGCTGTTTTCCAAGTACTCCAGCACTCTGTGGATGCACTTCATCTTAAGAGCTCTGATTTTCTTCCAAAATCAAAGC
>NW_007764518.1:5913-6245 GCF_000696425.1 Galeopterus variegatus
TCTAATAAACTATCCCCCGCATGGAGGGAAACTTCAGGAGTGGGGGAGAGATATTCCTTCATAACCAAACAGTTTCTATGTAATGATATTGGTGAGAATTTCGTTCATTGTATCACATAGAATATAATTCTTTTTGAGAATCTCTGAGGGAAAATTCTTACCTGATATTAGTCCCAGATCAGTTTCAATTCTAAATAATTAGCCAATTACATGTCATGGTTAATTGGAATTAATTAACTCCAATTGGAATAAATATAAATACACATTGGAACATGTTGGAATATATAAGTATATACAAGTGTGTGTGTGTGTGTGTGTGTGTACACAGAGAG
>NW_007764519.1:0-439 GCF_000696425.1 Galeopterus variegatus
TGAGGTGCCTGTGAGATAACCACATGGAGACATGGAGACAAGATAGATCGCTCGTTATGTTGAAAACTGAACTCATACTCTCGGCGTGAGACTTGCTCTCCTGCCCAGCGTGGCCCGTCAGTGACGGGGCAGCATCCATCAAGACAGCCTACTCAGAATGCTGGATATGTTCTTCATCCTCACTCTCCTCTGTTTCACAAATCCAACCAACAATTAAATGCTATTCAGTTTACTTCATGAGATTTTTCCTATCCTCTCTATTTCAACCTCACTGTCTTTGTCCAATGCCCTCGCCATTGCTTGAATGAACTTCTGAATGCTTTTCTAAATGTTCCACATCCCTGCCTTTCCCCATAAATCCAAAGCCTGAATTAACAACAAGGAAACCTTTACGGATAATGCAAATCTGGTCATGTGATTCCCATGACTGTTCCTATTT
>NW_007764519.1:6027-6245 GCF_000696425.1 Galeopterus variegatus
TGTGATTTTTAAGTAATACTTTATTTATTCAATCCTCATAACAAGTCTATCAGGTATTAGTATCACCCCCATTTGATAGACGAGAAAACTGAATCACAGGTAAGTGAAGGGTCTAGGGTCAGACGGGTGATGAATGGGAAGCAGGTCTGAAAACTGACAGAGCCAGTGCAGTACTGTATGGCTAATTCAGTATTGGTTTAGTGTTAAAGGACAGACTT
>NW_007764520.1:0-320 GCF_000696425.1 Galeopterus variegatus
ATCACATGGAGACTATACTACTGTGTCTATTCAGAAACCCATCCTAAAACTCTCTACCCAATTGTCACTATAGAGCACATCTATTGGAAGGAGTCTCTCCCCTTGAAAGCTACTGCAGAGACTTTACCCATAGTGACCAACCCATAGTGATTAGAAAAAGCAACTGCTCCACCAGATGCCCAGACATCAA
Source organism: Galeopterus variegatus (assembly GCF_000696425.1). Lineage (NCBI taxonomy): Eukaryota > Metazoa > Chordata > Mammalia > Dermoptera > Cynocephalidae > Galeopterus > Galeopterus variegatus. The sequence continues at coordinate 191 of NW_007764520.1, forward strand.
TGTAGAGATACCAACAATATGAAAAAAAGACATCCCCAAAGGAATATTGTTATTCTTTAGTACCAGACCTTGAAGAAAAGGAAAACTATGAAATGCCTGAAAAGAATCCCAAACAATAACCTTATTTTTT
>NW_007764520.1:5362-6244 GCF_000696425.1 Galeopterus variegatus
TCCACCTGAAGAGCTGCAGAGTGATCCAGTATTCTTATTGGAGCCAAATATTCTTGTCTAAAACTGCTACGCCTTTTCCCAGAATGGCCCACTCCCAACAGTGGTGCTTCAGAGCAACTCAATGTCCTTCTTGAGGATGCAGGGCTCCACTTATGAACCCAGCAACCTCACCCAGAGTCGCTCACATCAATGGTGAAATTGCAGGGCACCCCAGCATCTCTCTTGGGGGCACAGGGTTCAACTCTCAGCCCCAGTGACATCATGTTATGTTGCCCACTTTATTTGTGGATGTACAGGGTGCACCAACACCTCCTTTAAGGGTACAAGCCCCAGCCCAAAGCCCCAGTAACTCCACTGAGTTGCCCACCCTAGCTGAGGAGCTCCTGAGCACCTCATTGTCTCCCTCAAAGTTCAACATTCTAATCTCAGCTCTCAGAAATCCCACCTAGATTTGCCCATTGAAGCTGAGGAGCTTTAGAGCACCTCAGTCCACCTATCAGGGACACAGGATTCTGGTCAAGTTGCCAGCAAGCCCATCCAAGGTCACCCACTCCAGCCAAGGACTGGCAGGGCACCCTGGCATGTCTCACCCATGGCCTTGCCCATGACCCTTGTGACCCAGCCTAGTGTCACTCACTTCATTGAACTGCTGAGTGCCCTAGTGTCTAAACCATTGAGATACTCACACACAACTTTGATACTGAATACAGTGATTTTTGAAGAAATCACATGGAGACTATACTACTGTGTCTATTCAGAAACCCATCCTAAAATTCTCTACCCAACTGTCACTATAGAGCACATCTCTTGGAAGGAGTCTCTCCCCTTGAAAGCTACCGCAGAGACCTTGCCCATAGTGACCAACCCATAGTGATTAGAAGA
>NW_007764521.1:0-1178 GCF_000696425.1 Galeopterus variegatus
CAATGTGACAGCAGCCTTAGATACTATGGAAATGGTTGATACTATGGGTATGGCTGTGTACCAATAAAACTTTATTTATAAAAACAAGAAATAGAACCAATGTGTTCCATGGGTTATCACTTGCTGGCCCCTGTTTTAGTGCATAACAGATAAGACTTGTACAGAGAATTACATAAGATAAACACTGTTGATTATTCCCATTTGTAGTTTTGAATTTTAAATTGTGAGGTGAAGCACGATTGGGAAAAGATACTCTCTGTAGATTGTAATACATAGCCTTGGGAATTTCTAGAGAGTAGGACTGAAATAGTCGGTGTCTAAGGGCAGCTGGTCAGCTTGCACCTATTACATGAGGACAGAAGTAGAGTGGTGGCTGCTGCTGATTTCTGCAGAGAAGCAGGCAATAATTGCCTCGGGGTAAAGGAAAAAATGTTTTTTTCTAAATATTCATCCGTTCTAGCTTTTTACACAAACTTTCTGGCTTTTATTTGGTACTTAGCTTTCTCCTTCCATTATCCATATCTCCTTGTTGTGCGTATGTGTGTACCCCATTTTTTTTTTCTAGCTAGTGTTTAATTTCCAAAGATTATGTGGAACCGTGGTGTATGTAAATAAATCTAAAATGACATGATGGAAACTAGAATCATATTTTTTAGCATCACACTTATGGGAGAAACAAAATGAAGGGTTTGCTTTAAAAACTTTCATAATATAGTATATGTGAGTATGTGAGCAAACACACTGGAATGGAAATTGCTTACACTAAATGTGAGACTAGGTTTCTGAATATTGTGGCATTTGCCACAAACTAGCAATTACCTATCATAATTTGGAGAAACTTCTCAGTCCAACAACTGTGACAATCTACCATTTTGTTGGAATATATAATATGTCAAGAGTTGGTCATATTTTAATCTTTATTAGATGTAAGTATCCTACTTATCTCAAACTAAAAATATTAATATGATTGATGGTCAAGGACTGTATATTTCCTTTCAAAAACTTATAAAAGAATCCAGCATTGAATTTCATGCTATACTGTAAATAGAACAATCAATAGATGCCTTTAATTTATATGCAATATATATATATATATATTTGCCATTCCAGAGAAGTGTTAAAGGGAATGATAGTGTAGCTTTACCAGACTTTTAACATATAATATTTTTAATATTTTT
>NW_007764521.1:5367-6244 GCF_000696425.1 Galeopterus variegatus
TAAACAAAATGTAGGGGGAAAAAAACACTTTTTAGTTCAGATAGTTATGCACAATTGTACTGAGGAGATGTTCCTGGAGAAACAAAAAGTGACAACTTAATTCTTACAAAACAGTGTTAAGCTAAAATAGAATAGGGAGTCAGAGATAGTATATTATTGTAGATATGACTCTTAATTTATGCTCCTAAATAAATATAAGTTTTAGAATAAGATAATGTTTGTATCTAATCCTAACTCTACTTCCTACTCTCTATAAGGTCAAGTGTAAATAATTTCAACATACTGTGATTGAATTTGTAATACATTTTTCTTCATCTGTAAAATGAGAGGAATCATCTCATGTAGTAACTGTAAGTTGATTACCATTTGTCAGTGTATAAGTCACATCTCAATTTAATTAGAAAACGTTCTAGATAAAAGTTAAATGTTGTTAATCATACATATATTGGTGAAAATTGAACATATAATTTAAATTTTTATGGACGGGAAACAATTTTATTCATTTAAAAATAGTACTGCAAAGTCATACACATAAATTTTCGAGATACATAGTAATTTTCTATAAACCTCAGAACGAAATAAGAAATATAATATAAAATAAATATATTGGTATATTTGGAGGTAAGTAAAGTTAAGTGTCATAATATGGTTGTGTGAAAGAAAATTCTGATAGTATATTTATTTTTAATTAAATCTGAATAAATTCTAATGGGGTAGATTCAGGCACACAACATATTAATAAAATTTAGTGCTAAGCTGCTTGTAGCTACATAGCGGTAAAGCTTTCAGTCAGGAAGGCATTCCAGATAGCATTGCCCTTGCATTCTACAGTTCACCTAAGAGTGTTTTTATCTGCCAGTAAAAATTCGCCTTATAA
>NW_007764522.1:0-312 GCF_000696425.1 Galeopterus variegatus
GTTAGAAAAGGATCAAATCTCCCTCCGACCCGTGTCCCCTGGACATCTATCACCTTCTCTACAGAAGAAACTTTCCTTCTCTTGTACATCCTTCCAGGATATTCTCTGAGTATACATGTATTAGCATATGTCTGTGTTTAAAAACATAAGTGGTAACAAAACTATATACCTTGTTCTGGAGAATCTTTCATGGCATGCATAGTATTTTGTATGGCTCTATAATAATTTATTTAGTCATTTTCCTGATTATGGGAATTAATGGAATGTTGCAACAAAAATCCTTGAACACGTTATTTGTGCAAGCGTAACGTA
>NW_007764522.1:2183-6244 GCF_000696425.1 Galeopterus variegatus
GGCAGAGACCGGGACCTCGCAGGGGAGTGCAGTTCCTGAAGGTAGCCACTGGGGGGAGCCGTTACCAGAGCCCCGGGGAGAGAACAGCGTGGAGAGGACGCCTGAGAGGACACGTCCTCCTTCCCGGTTAGTGCCTCCATCGCATGAGCCCGATAGGAACCCGAGGGCAAGGGAGCCTGTGGATGAGGCCCCTGCAGGATGGAGAGGGGCTGTGCAGGGGCGAAATGGAAGTCACGGGCCCACATCTGTTGTTTGTCTTCTGACTTGGAATGCAGAAATGATTTATTTACTTATTTATTTTTGCAGCTGGCCAGTAAGGGGATCCAAACCCCTGACCCTGGATCTACCAGCACCACGCTCTCCCAAGTGAGCTAACTGGCCAGCCCTGAAATGATTAATTTTTATGTAGCAGAATCAATCTTTTCTTGTACAGCTTTTGGATTCGTGTCAAACTTAGAAAGGCCTTTTCCACTCTCAGGTTATTTTAGAAAATAAATTTCATGTTTTCTTCTGGCCCTTTATGGCTTTATTTCCAATATTTAAATCTTTGATCCATTTGAATTTATTTTGGTGTCAGGGGGGAGGTACATATACAATTTTTTTCAACATTATGAATTCAGTAATGTATCTTTCCCCACTGATTTGAAATGTTACCTTTTAATAAAAACTTGCGTGAATGAATGAATGAATGAATTGGAATTGCCAAGAGTGGAAACTCCCTGCTCTATCGTCCATCACACAGCATCGTGCCTCACTGTTATCCCTGGGCCCTGCCTCCTAGTGTCCTCTGGGCTCCAATGTGGAGCTGGTCTGGGGTCCACAAGAGGATGGAGTTCCTGAGGTCACCCAGTCAAACAGTAGCAGTGGGCTGGGGGTGGGGCAGGGGTGGGCGTGTTATCAAATGGTAGTCCCAGGTGTGTGTGTATAAGGCCACAGATGTGGAGTGCCCACTCTGTGGGTGCACGCACACGGGCAAGTGTGGGCCTGGGGTAGTCAGGTGGATGCCTGTGCGTGAGTTCGCCAGGTGTGTGTTCAGGTGGATCAGCACACCAGCCAGATATGTGCGTGCCTGTAGCCAGGCCTGTGTTTGCAGGTGTGCCTGCCATCTCCTGTGCCCTCAGGGCCAAGGGAGCTGCTAGATGAGAGTCCTTCTTGCTGTGAGAATCGGGAATCTCTCCAGTCCCAGGTTAGAGCTTCCTCCAAGGTGGGGGCGGATGTGGGGAGGCGGCTGGCCATGTTATCAGGCAGGTTTGGGAAGTATGCTCTGCTCCTTCTGCCGGCTGGCACAGGTCACACCTGAGGACTGGGACACCTGGACCTGGTGACTCCACCTTTCCGGAGGAAGGAGCCAAGACCCTGCCCAGAGTTTTGGGGGGACACGGTGGGAAAACAAGTATCTGGGCAAGATCCAGGCCGACATGGCATCTACCTGCATGCCAGACGAAGCTGTGCTCTTGGCCGGAGTCTCCACGACACGTCCCCGGCCAGCAGGGCCCAACACAAGGACAATTTTGCATCCCTCTCCAACACACACACACACGTTTTCTAGGTGGGGAAACTGATGCCAGAGTCTCTGGTCAGCAGTCCAACTGGTGGGGACGCTCTGAGCTGTCTTGGTGGGTGTGGACAGGCATAGTGGAAAAGCAGCCGCCACCTTACATCCCCCCCTCCCCTCCCCCTGCCACAGAGACCCCCTCATCTGATGGTGGAGGGCTGGACCCACCTGGAGTGACCGTGCTTGTGCGTGAGAGGAAGTTTGGGGTGTAGATGAAGATGCCACTACACAAAAGAAACCCTGAGCTGAGTGTTGGAAGGATTTGGGGTGAGAGCATCCCCTGCTCCCAGCAGTGTGACCTGTACTCTCTGGAGGTATTTCTGGAGCTCTAACCTCATTCCTATCTGCAGAGGAGGAGTTTTGAAGCCACCCCAAGCTGGATCATTCTCTCTCTTTTCTGGACTGTCTTCCTTCACTCAGCCCCTGATTCAGTTGCTCAACACTCATCAAGACTGCCCTGGGCCAGGCCACGCACAGGGGACACAGAGATGAAGAACAGAGCCCTGGACTCTTGCGGGGGGACCCAATTTAGTCCCAGGGCGGGGGTCCAGGATGCCTGGATGGGATGGTTGTCTCTGAAAGAGGGGGTGGGGAGGCCAGTCCAGGGGGTGGGGACAGGGAGCACCAGGGCTGAGAGGCCCGGAGTGCGCAGAAGCCTTCCCCTTGAGTAGCGTGGGGGTCTCCAGGCTTGACCTGGGGCGGGCGTCAAGGGGCTGGTGGCCTGTTCCTCTGGGAGGTGAATTTCCTTCCAGCGGCTCCTTCTCACGCAATGGACCGGAAGGGGTTGGGGGCCCATTGTTCCCTGGCACGCCAGCACCCCAGCCCTCCCCATCTTCTAGGTGGGGGAGTGTGGAAGGAAGTGGTCTGAAGGAAGTGGGCTGAACCCTGGCAAGACCCCAGTGAGAGGAGGCAGGGTCCCAGCAATGCCGGCTCATACGTGTGTGCACACAGCTGCACAGGCCACACACGTATCGTGGGTTCAGTCCCTCCCCGAGACCACCCTTCCCTGCATTCCTGATGTTCATGCACGTGTGTGCTATGTGCTGACCCGGTACCTGGCACTTTACACTGTCTCGTTAAGCCTCCTATCAACCCCGTGGGGTAGGATTATTATCCCCAGTTGCAAGATGAGAAAATCTAGACTCAGAAAAGTTATGCAACTGGCCCAGGGTGAGGGGGTGAGCTGGGATTTGGACTTTGCTCTGTGAGCCAGCCTCCTACCTCATCCCGTTTCCCTTTCCCAAGTCTTTTGAGGGATTAGCCTCTCTTATCATTAGTTAACAGCCCAGGAGAGAGTGGGGGGTGCAGAGGTGAAGGGGTGGCATGGGGAAGCTATCAAGTGTCACCAGGTTATCCTTCTCCAACCAGAAAAACCTGCTGCACGTAGGGCCCATAGGGAGAGTGCAGGCCCCTCTGTGAGGACCAGCAGGGCAAGAGGAGGGGCACTGGGCAGTCTCTGTGCCCAAAAGTGCCCCCGCCACACTGCCAGAGAGCCTCCCTTCACAGCCGCACTCCCAGGGATCCCGCGAACCTGGTGTCACGTCACGGCAGAGGGCTGAACAGAGCGCAGGGTCTTAGGGCACTAATTCTGAGGGGGACCCTTGACGGATGGGGAGCGCAGGCAAGGGCGTGGCTACCTCTTGTGGTGGCCCCCTCTCAGGGACAGGAGCCAATGACAGGGATAAGGCAGAGGGCAAACTCGTGGACTGACTCTTTGAACCACGTTAACTCTGGTCTAGGAAAACCCAGCCTCTGCTTCGTTTGCCCCCGACGGTGCCCTCACTGCCATTTTTCCACACGGTCTGTACCCTACTCAGATTCCTTCGGCAACTGGAAGATCTTCCCATGGGAAGCATGTTGCCTGAAGGTTTAGATTTATCTGGGCAGATATGGTGGGGGGGGGCAGTGACTGGGTTCATTTGCACAGGGATTGAGGGGGTCCTGTGTGGGCGGTCACCCAGAGGGAAAAAGGAGCCAGGCAGAACCACCTGCCCCAGTGTCACAGCCTCCTTTGGAGAAGGGGAGAGCTGGTTGGGAATAAAAACAACAATGGGCCTTTCTCTAATTGGTCAGGAGGCCCAGCCTCAGAATCACAGGGGAGACTGAGAGCAAGGGTGAGCCGGGGGGGTAAGGAAGGGTGGGCAGAGAAAAAAAGAGACAAGGGGACCCTGTGTGGCTCTGCCAGCTGTCCCCATGCCATTGCCTCTCCTGGGCCTGGTGTGCAGGGAACCCCCTGCCAAGGGAGCCGGGTGCTGTGACTGTTCGGACCATGGTGGACACTGCTCCAAGGGGCCCCAACTACTGACTGACCTTGACCCATGTGACCTACTGGCATACTTTGACCTGTTATGGCCTCGCTCAAAAGATAACCTGACGGGCCGGCCCGGTGGCGCACTGCTACAGTGCGCGGCTTGGGAAGCGTGGTGGCGCTCCAGCTGAGGGTTCGGATCCCACATGCGGACCGGCTGCTCACTGGCTGAGCGAGGTGCGGGAGCAACACCGAGGG
>NW_007764523.1:0-329 GCF_000696425.1 Galeopterus variegatus
TTTATACACTTTTCTTTAATGAAAATTGTACACAGTACAGTGAAAAATAATAGTAAAATAAGGAAGAGGTGGTGGATAGAACAGAATGCTGTTTTTTTTGCAAACAAAATCTATTTTGGAGAAGCCACAGAATCTGAGGCAAAGCATATGTCTGCAGAAAGAACAGTTAAGATCAGACAACAAAGTCAGTAAACTCTCCGCCACCCTGTGGAGACTGGAGGTCGATGGAATCATATACCAGGATACGTCAAAAAATTCATGGAAAGACTTGTATTATCTTTCTTTTTTTTCCCATGAACTTCCTGAAGTACCTTCATATACATGGCAGA
>NW_007764523.1:5905-6244 GCF_000696425.1 Galeopterus variegatus
TGATGAAAAAATAAAGATGTACATTTCGTTTTCTGAGTAATTTTCTTCATTGATGTATTAAACAACCACAATTGATTCAGTCTGTAGGGATGAAAGAAGCTCCCAAGCAGTTAAATATTTCCCCATTTCTCGCTGCACATCAAATTCCTGAGGGATGTGGGGGGACAGATTTGTTTGGAGAGTTTATACACTTTTCTTTAATGAAAATTGTACACAGTACAGTGAAAAATAATAGTAAAATAACGAAGAGGTGGTGGATAGAACAGAATGCTGTTTTTTTTTATTTTATTTTTATTTTTTTTATTTTGTCAATATACACTGTATATGATTATTATGGCC
>NW_007764524.1:0-385 GCF_000696425.1 Galeopterus variegatus
ACTGGGAAGGAGGGGTTTGCCCATGCCCCTTCCCCTTCTCTCATTTCAGACACACTAAAGGGAAAAGGAGCCAAAATCACTGTGAATTTCAACACTCTTGACAGATGCTGCTGCCCAGGCCAGCAGTCTCCAGGAAGGCCTGCTCTTCCCATCCATGCCCTGGCCTATGAGCAAGGCCAGACCCACTGCTGCCTGGCTATGCTCCAAGTGGGCAAGTGCCAGCCTGGCGGCGGGAGGTGGCCCGAGAGAGCAAACGTGTCCTCCGAGGCCAGGCCCTTCTCCCCAGCCCTGACCCACTCCCAGGCCCTTAGAGCAAACATCCTGCAGGACAGGCTGGCCCTGCCAGCCTTATGCCCTTAGGATTTTACACCCAGTGTGTGCCCGG
>NW_007764524.1:5413-6244 GCF_000696425.1 Galeopterus variegatus
AGTCACTTGCACCCAAGTCTTGGTCTCAGGGTCAGCTTCTAGGGAACCCCACCTAAAACTACTCCCAACATGAAAAAAACTAAAAGTAAATTGCTATCATCAACCTCATAGACACAAAGAATAACGTGCACTTTCCTATAACTCAGCCAAATTTCTATTTAGGGACCTCATCTCCCCCATATTCAACAAATCATTCAGTTAATTACGGGGCTGTTCTCAGTGTTATACTGGTAAACCAACATCTCCAATGAAGCAAGAAAGAAAAGAAAAAGCCCTGATTTCTAGCATTTGTTGATTTCCATGGTATAAATACTCTTACCATGACCAATCCCAATGATGTCACTGAACTGGGGTGAGGGTGCAGGATGGTGCACCACGACCAATCCCAATGATGTCACTGAACTGGGGTGAGGGTGCAGGATGGTGGCCTCGCAAGCCAGGAGAGCACACCACCTTCTAGTTCCAGCCCCTTTCCTTGGGGTTTTGTCTAAGTTCCTGGGAAGACATGTAAGCCGTGACAGCAGGTGTGGTGGCCATCCAGGCCTGAGTCACCTGCCCACAGAGACCCACATGGCACCTCAGGTCATGGCATACAAGTTTTAGGTGGCCCTGATTTCAAAATGCAGCAAAGCCTAGTAGTCCTCTCGCACAGGGTCTTGCTGCAGCACCAGCATCCCACCCAGGAAGCAGGGCACATCTCCTTCATCTTTTCTCTCTCCTTCCCGGGTGGCATGGAGAATCTGCTCTGGGATGGGAGGTGGGGTGGGTGAGGGGGCACCCCACTTCCTGAATGCTTCTCAGCTCTTGTCTCAGCACTTTGCCTGGTCACTG
>NW_007764525.1:0-561 GCF_000696425.1 Galeopterus variegatus
CCCCCTACTGGCCAGCTGCCAAAGTAAACTAAAAAATAAAAACAAAAGAAATATGGCCTTGGGAAGTGGCAGTGAAGAAAGCCCACATCCTCTGTGCCCATCGGCTCCACACCAAGGACAGGTGCAATCTAGCAAAAGGCAGGGTCTTCCTACAACCGCTCAGGATTGGGATTCCAACTAAATTGGTTGCAACTAAATTCAAGGGCAGGGTGAACTTAGAAAATGTCAAACGTGGGTACACCCAGATTACACATTATATAGTATATCTTGTTTGACCATATGATTTTTATCACTCAAACAGACACTTCTGAAAATGAAAAAGTGAGCTATTGAAATCATGCTGGAACAACAAGCCTACAGGAAGCTGGTCCCAGGCAACATACATTTGTACAGTATAAGAAATTTGAATGCAAGTTAGGACCAAAATTAATTAATATTAGCTCTGTACATAATAGACATTTATTGAATGAACCACCATTAACGTGAAGGATTATGTGAATCAAAACACAATTTCCTTGGGCCGGCCCGGTGGCGCACTGCTATAGTGCGCCACTTGGGAAG
>NW_007764525.1:5975-6244 GCF_000696425.1 Galeopterus variegatus
ACTTTAAAATTTTCTTGCTTCTGTGGGAATATTTATCTTATTTTGTGTTTTTGGCTAGTAAGAAATATGGCCTTAGTACAGATCCCCCTACTGGCCAGCTGCCAAAGTAAACTAAAAAATAAAAACAAAAGAAATATGGCCTTGAGAAGTGGCAGTGAAGAAAGCCCACATCCTCTGTGCCCATCGGCTCCACACCAAGGACAGGTGAAATCTAGCAAAAGGCAGGGTCTTCCTACAACCGCTCAGGATTGGGATTCCAACTAAATTGG
>NW_007764526.1:0-1455 GCF_000696425.1 Galeopterus variegatus
TAGTGATAAATAAGAATTTTTAGGGTCAAAAAGTTGTTTTTGGAAGAAATTGCTACAAATGCTCATGCATTTTGATTTCCTCTCAAACTAAAAATCAGTGATCAAAATCAATCAGAATTATAGAGTGATTAGAATTTGCTTCAGATGCAGTAATTTTATTACCTGCTAGTGCAAATTGCATCACAACCAAATTCTTAATGTTTTAAAATTGATTGGGGACATTTTTCTTAACCGAGGCTTGACTTCAGTCTAGATTTGATCAGATGCAAATATGGAATGCAGTGTTTTGAACTACTATGACACAAATATATTCTCCGAGATTTTTTTATTACTTCCTTCTATGATTTTATTCCGTCAGATTAAATTGATCTCAAAGCCATTATGAAGAAAATATGAAAAATGACAGATAGCTGCTACAATAGCCACTCAGGAAACAATAGCATTCTTCCATATTGGCAGACCTCTAAGGAGCTATAAATGTCACCTCTAGAAGACAACTATTTATTACAATATAAAACCAGAGCAAAGACTCCCCAAAAGAAGTTTCATTTTTTAAAATGACATATACTGGAGCCTATTTTCTATGTAAGTAAAATTCTTTCCTTATCTCCCCCTCAAAATACTCTCCAGAATCAGCAGCAGCTTCATAGAATCTGCATTACTTTTCCAAAATTAAAAATCTTGTCAAGATCTTTGAACTAGAACTGATCTATCTGAAAGTCATGTTGACATTTAAAAATAGGCACTTGAACTTTTATTGTTCCAAAAATTACATTTGTCTTTTATTGTCTAATATTTCAATTCTTTGAATCTTTTGCATGCAGGGAGAATTCTCACTGACAGTCAAACAAAACCATCATGCAATTATAAAGAAAGAGGATATCCTTAATTTTGTTTATCCAATGCATATTAGTATAACTACCATAAATTTCAACAAATATAGCATTGGTGCCTTATGTATCTGTATAATCAAGTTATTATTGTTAAATGTGAAGTGATAAATAGGTGTGTGTGCTTGTTTCTATTTAAGAAAATAAAAAATCAGTAATAAAATGATAAATTTTTGTAGTAATGGATATGCTAATTAACTTGATTTCATCATGACACAGTGTATACATGTACCAAAATATTACTCTGTACCCCATAAATATGTATAAATTCTGGGTCAATTATAAAATATAAAGTAAATAAAAATAAAGACATTAATAATTAGATACAAAATCATATTCCCTTTTATATCTCGGGTGTTCTGTTCCTGAAGACATTTCAGTGGGATTATATTGTTCATTAGAAACAACAATAAAACTTTGACATTTTCTTGATGTTTGTTTTTATTGTTTTAGGCTGCAAATTTTTAAAAAAATTGGCCAAGGACTTAGTTCTCATTTTATGTTTTGTACATGAATTAAAATCTATTCAAAATAATTTGTTAAACTTAATTAAATGTTGAAAGGA
>NW_007764526.1:5908-6244 GCF_000696425.1 Galeopterus variegatus
ACACATCAAGCACTGGTTCAGGACATAATGTGTCTGATTGAGTTTGCTACTTCTGGGGAAAGCCAAGACAGGGTATAGAAAACAGGAGGAATTGGTTAACATAGACAAAGAATGATTAAATATCATAATGATGAATAAATTAACTATCCTGATCTAATTATCATACATTGTACATAACTAATGAAAATCAACTTTGTACCCCACGTGTATGTATAATAAATTATCTTTAAAGATTTTAGAGAAACAAAAGAAAACAGAAGAAGATGACAATGTTTTAGTGATAAATAAGAATTTTTAGGGTCAAAAAGTTGTTTTTGGAAGAAATTGCTACAAATG
>NW_007764527.1:0-612 GCF_000696425.1 Galeopterus variegatus
ACTATTCTTAGTCCTCCCTCACCATACATAGCCGTCGTTGATTGTGGTGCACGTTTCGCCTGTTTGGCTCCAACATCCCCTGCTTATACTTGTGTAGAAAAACCCCAGTTTGCACCCACTGACAACTATGGCCCTAAGCCTTGTCCCTGTCAATCTTTTGTTGAAACATTACATAGTACTTGTTATGGTTCATATCAATTGTGTATTTCAAATAATCAGACGTATTTTACTGCTATTTTAACTAGAAATTATGAAAGAACATTTGGAGGGGATCTTGCAGAACATTTGGAGGGGATCTTGCTGCCTCTCCATCTGCAGTGGGGCTTGCCTCTAATAAATATGCCCAAGCTCCCTGTTTGGGACCCATAGGAAAGCCTGTATGCTGGTCTATTACTCCCTCTATCTATATGTCTGATGGAGGCGGACCACAAGATCAAACCCAAGATCAAACCAGAACCCTTAAGGTGAAAGAAAAAATACAGGAAATGCATGATACCCTATATCTTCAACTTACCTATCATCCATTAGCTTTGCCAGAAAATCGAGATGAGTTAAATCTAGATCCTCAGACCTCTCATCTTCTTTATGCTACTTATAAATTGCTTAATACAA
>NW_007764527.1:6008-6244 GCF_000696425.1 Galeopterus variegatus
AAATAATAACACCAGAGCAACTCCACAGACTCACTCGACAATTGGTAAACAGACATTTTGGTAAGCCTTATGATTGCAAGGGAGGCACTATTCTTAGTCCTCCCTCACCATACATAGCCGTCGTTGATTGTGGTGCACGTTTCGCCTATTTGGCTCCAACATCCCCTGCTTATACTTGTGTAGAAAAACCCCAGTTTGCACCCACTGACAACGATGGCCCTAAGCCTTGTCCCTGT
>NW_007764528.1:0-511 GCF_000696425.1 Galeopterus variegatus
TGGGATCCGAACCCTCGGGCGGGAGCGCCACCGCACTTCCCAAGCAGCGCACTATCCAGTGCACCACCGGGCCGGCCCTCTCTCTTTCTTGACTGTAGCTTGAACTAGAACCCGAAGGATTAAAAGACGCACCAATTACCAAGTATTTCCTGCATTTGCACCACCTCTTCCTGTGGCGACAGTGCGCAGGGAGAATTTACCACCCACTGCTTCACGGGGTCTATGGAAAAGGTATAATAAGGGCCCTTCATAAAAAGGCACAAGGTAACAAAATGGGCTTATAAATAGCTCACATATCAGTCAGTTGGCCTTTTGATTAGCGAATTTAAAAAAAAAGTTCTTTGTTCTTTGAAAGGTACCATGTCACAGCATAAATCGGTGTACAGGCATTGGATTAGGTTCAAATACCTCTTAAGAGCCAGTGGTTTTAGGCCGGCCCATGGCTCACTAGGTAGAGTGCAGTGCTGATAACACCAAGGCCATGGGTTCAGATCCTATATAGGGATGGCCG
>NW_007764528.1:5882-6244 GCF_000696425.1 Galeopterus variegatus
TTCCAGCACTTGAATGTTTTCTACCCTTAAGTTCATGGCTTTTTATTAATTATATATATTTTTTGAGAAACAAGCCTACTCCATTTTATTGGAGCTGTTTCTTTTGAAAAAATAAATAAATAACTTGTAGTGTCTTATTTCAGTCATGAATTTCATGCCATCAATAGTTGGAGATATTTAATTTCTGGATTGTGAACTATTTGAGGTCAGCAGCCATGTGATATTCATCCTGGTATTTTCAGAGGCTAGACCAGTCCTTAAACATACCCAATATGAATTCATTAAAGTGAACCGATGCTTGTTTTTAAAATTACAAGTATAATTGACTCTCACTCATGTACTGCACATAGATATATAAACAC
>NW_007764529.1:0-235 GCF_000696425.1 Galeopterus variegatus
ATCCTCCCTTTAGGTGAAGCCCATGTGACTTAGTCCCAAGGAAATGAGAATGGGAATGATGCGCATTACTTCTAGGTCTTGCCCCTGAAAACCTGCCACGAGATTCTCACACTCTCTATTCCACATCTTCTGACTATATGCAGAGAAGAGGCTGCTAGGTGATGTTGGAATTACACAATGGAAGCAACCTGTTTCCCAGAATGACGACATAGAGCAGAAACCCCCTGCAACCTAC
>NW_007764529.1:5152-6244 GCF_000696425.1 Galeopterus variegatus
TATTTCACCAAGAGCTCTATGGAGAGATTTTCTGCCTTAAAAAATAGAGGCAGTTTTTGTGGGACACTGGTATAACTCATTCATTAATTAATTCATTTATTCAGCAATGTTTTCTAAGCATATGATTCAGAGCTAGAATATATTAAAAATGAGTAAGAAGATACCATGCTCGTGTTCAAGTCACTTAGAGTCTATAAAGTACAACAGATATAGAACAACAGCAAATATTAAGAGGTAACATGTACTGAGTTTGTATTATGTGCCAAACACTACACCATATTATTTCATTCAAATTTTACAATAGTCCTAACAGTAAGCACTACCGAGATCTCTATTAACACAAGCACACTAAAACTTAGAAATGCTCAGTAATTTACCAAAGGTCACGGAGCTAGCATGCAGTAAAGCTAAGATTTAAATTCAAACCCAGAAACTGTCTGACTCCTTCACTCTTAAGAATTATGCAGTCCTGCCCATGAACTGTCTTGTGCTCTTTGCAGAAGTCTGGGTAGGGGAAAGAAGAGAGACATGAGTGTTTACTTCTACCTGGGGTCAGGGAGTATAGCAAAAGGTTTCACAGAAGAATTGAGCTGAATCTTGAAAGATACAGATAGCTATTCAACCAGCAGACAGAAATGAGAGCTGGGAAGGGTATGCCAGGCATTGGAACAGCATGTGCAAATGCAGGAAGTGAAAAAGCAGTCTTGTGTGTTCTGGAACAAGAAATTTAGAAAAGTTGGAGCACTGGGTGTAAGGGAGGGCCCTGGGAGCAAACAGGCTGGAAAAGCAGGGCAAGATCAAGAAGGTTTCTGCATGCCATGCACATAATTTAGATTTTCACTTATAGGTACCAGGCAACTATCGAAATAGTTAGGGAACTGCAAGGTGACAAATGCACTTTAGGTACCTCTGGTGACAATGTGGCCAGACCTTAGGCTAACAGACCAGTTAGTTAAAAGATCACTACAATATTCCAGGTGTGGCAAAGAAGTTTCCTCTTCCTTCTGGGCACACAGCTAAATAAATTTCCCATCCTCCCTTTAGGTGAAGCCCATGTGACTTAGTCCCAAGGAAATGAGAATGGGAATGATG
>NW_007764530.1:0-336 GCF_000696425.1 Galeopterus variegatus
GGGGGATGCTGAGTCAGGTCTGGCAGTGTTGGGATGGTGCCTCCTCCCCTCCCACAGGCCTGCCCAGGACAGAGTCCACAGACAGTGAGCAAAGGCAAAGCAGACTTACCTCATCTCGTCGTCTTCAACTTGCCAGGACCAACCTCATGTGCCTCCACTGTCCTTGTGGCCCTTAATAACTGAGCCCTATTAATATCATCAGTTCATCGATAAGCACCTGCTATGGGACAAGCAATGAGGCAACCTGTCCCTCTTCCCATCAGGGGCTACCAGCCTTAACTCTGGAGAGGCCACCCGACCTTACTGTGCCCGGTGCACTTATCCGTGAAATGGCAA
>NW_007764530.1:6041-6244 GCF_000696425.1 Galeopterus variegatus
ATGTCACGCAAGCAGCTGGCTCGAGCCAGGCCACACTTCAGCATGAGCTCACACTGCCTTCTTTTCAGGAAGGCATATCTTTGTGAAGCTGGATTTTGCAAGAACCCCACAAAACCCCATGTGGAATTTAAAACAAGAGTACCGGTGTGCGATATGATTCCAAGACTAGATAAGCTGTGCAAAGCCCTGGAAAGGAATGGTGG
>NW_007764531.1:0-634 GCF_000696425.1 Galeopterus variegatus
AATTTTGGAGAATAAAATTAGGATAGCTGCATAACATAACTTGCAGGGATATTTCTTAATCGCAAAAGCTGGTTATCGGTCTACGGGAAAAACGTTAGAAAGTCAAATATATGTGTTCTTTATATTAGATGTAAATTGTTGGGGTGTTATAGTATCACTTTGTCAAGATTTTTATATTTAATTTTTTTCAATGACAATAGAAAAAAATTAAGAAAAGTCAAATATTTAATTCTCCTAATAGAGCAAGTGCTTGATTGATTTAATAGGCAAGACATATCTAATGAACTGGTTTGAGTGTAACTGGAATGAATCATTAATTTATCATAATAATAACTATCTATGGGGCTATTTATACCCAACTACTCATGGTCTTCCCCATTCTGTGGTGTTAATCTTACACCCAATTTTCCACTGAAAAAATATTAAAAAAAAAAACAAAAAAAACAATGTAGAACTCTTACCTGTGTTAGAGACAATCTGGAAAGCAGGATAGAAGTAGGAGAAGTGAAATTAAAGAAAGAGTGAAGAAATACATACATGTTTTAAACACATTTTAGAGTTGTCTGTGGAAACTTAGGAAATATTCTAGGTATGCTTACTTTTAAAATTGTTTATAGTTCTCACTTCCTTTTAG
>NW_007764531.1:5905-6244 GCF_000696425.1 Galeopterus variegatus
GGCATTCTGAGGGAGCTTGAACGGCTAGCTATACATCTATATGTAAGTTATAATAAATATTGAAAATTTCTATACTTTTAAACAAAATTTACTTTAAAAAAATTTTTTTTAATTTATCAACATGCGATGAAGTTGATTTTCATGTTCCTTTACCAGTTCCACTTTTTCTCCCTTCCCTCTCCCCTTCCCCCCATCAACATATTTTTTATAAGCTAAATAACAACATTTCAGGTCAAAACAAGTATTCTCTTAGTTGTTTTAATATAACTTTGGGGGGAAATTTTGGAGAATAAAATTAGGATAGCTGCATAACATAACTTGCAGGGATATTTCTTAATC
>NW_007764532.1:0-213 GCF_000696425.1 Galeopterus variegatus
CGTGCCATTCGGCATGTCCCTGTGGTCTCTGTATTTCCTGCAAATCAGCAACTGGATCCAGAGGCCTGATTAGACTCACGTTTGATCTCTTTGGCAAGACTCCAGGTGGCATCTCTTGTCTACTCACATGAGCTAGAATTCCCAGGGAAATGTTAAACAATAATAGTGACAGTGGGAATCATTATCATGTTACTGCTTTGAGTGAAAATGCAC
>NW_007764532.1:5818-6244 GCF_000696425.1 Galeopterus variegatus
AAGAGACACACAGCTTAATGAATGACTGCAAGGCAAACACCCAACTCAAGAACAGCCTCACTGAAACCCCCACCTTTCTATTCCAATCTCCACCCCCTCTCTACCCACAAAGTCACCACTCTCCTGACTTTGCAGTCATATAAATTCTCTGCATCTCTTAATAAACTTATCTCCCGATGTGCATCCCCAGGATATAGTCGTAATGTCTTCCCCTCTTGCCCACTCACTATATGCTGTAGCACATAAAAAACAAGCTATGTCCTGAAAGTTTTGTTTAATCTCAAGGTTTCCTTTTCATCCCTTTCTTTTTTCTTGCAATTTATCTGTAGAAAATCTGGGACATTTTTTGCTGATTGCATACCCACCGTGCCATTCGGCATGTCCCTGTGGTCTCTGTATTTCCTGCAAATCAGCAACTGGATCCAG
>NW_007764533.1:0-201 GCF_000696425.1 Galeopterus variegatus
CAAAGAAAAAAATATTGAAATCACTGACATAAAAATGACACCTTATCTACAGAAAAAAAAAAATTAAAGTGACAGTGACTTTCTCATCAGAAGCCATGAAAAAAGGAGAAAATAGTCAAATAATTTTCAAGTGCTGACAGGAAAAAAAAATGTCAATCCAGAATCATATATTCTGCAAGAATCTTTCAGGAAGATGGGGAA
>NW_007764533.1:5854-6244 GCF_000696425.1 Galeopterus variegatus
TCACAAACATAATGGGAAAGAAAAATGTTATACTTTATTTTCTGAAAGATCTGAAAAAAAAATTAAGGCAATACTTCAAAACTGAAAATTACATTTGGTTTTTAAATTTAGGATTTTAATATGTGAGGATGATGTTGACTTAATTCTAGGAAAATAAGACACATATACTCAAAATTATCTCCACAACATTTCTTCTACCTGCCAGCTGATTCCTATATTCTATGTCTTGAATCTAATTGGCTTAATTTGAATCTGCAACCTTTGGACAGGACAGGGTTCAATTTTTTTTTCAGTATTTTTACACATTTGAATTTGATTCATGTAGGTTCTTAAAGGATGACTTTTACCATTTTTCTTCTTTTGAAGTATAATATACAAGGAAAAGTGCAC
>NW_007764534.1:0-526 GCF_000696425.1 Galeopterus variegatus
TGCAGAATTTTGCAAGCTGGCTTATGTCCCGAAGTTCCAAACAATTAAATTAGAAACTTTACAGCACAGTAAGTGCTCTGGGCCTGGGGTCCTGGCCGCTGTCTGTACAAGAGCACCTCCACTGGATCTTTAGCAAGCCACTCAACCTCACTAAACCTCAGTTTCCCTATCTCAAAAAAAAAAAAAAAAAAAAGATAAAATATCTTCTTCTTAGGTCTGTTGCAATCTATGTAAAGCGGCACAGAGTAAATACTGAGAAAATGGTCTCACCATCACAGATGCACAATCATTTATCCACAATGTCAGGATCTGAAAAGCTCTGGAAACCGAAGGTTTTCTTCAGAACGAATTTGGCAGCAAAACATGACCTGAATTAACCTGAGGCCATTTATAACCTTGTTTGTGTCCCACTTAGTGTAAACATTCATACATTTTACCGCAAAAATAGTAATATATTTAATTATGCAGTGCTGTCCCAAACTGGAGACATTACATAATATACAGTATATGTACCATATCTTTCTGG
>NW_007764534.1:5851-6244 GCF_000696425.1 Galeopterus variegatus
AGTCATAAATGATGACATGGTCCAGGCACCAGAGTGGAAGTCCAGATCACTAGAAGGAGAAGTCCAAGAAACTAAGAGGGTAGGATGTAGGAAGGACCATCTATGTTTACAGTGAAATCACTAAAACAACAGTCATGTTTAGAGACAATGACAGTAAACCAGGAGCTAAAAATCACTGAAAAATGACAGTGAGTGATGGGAGAGGAGTGACGTCTCAACAATGAGGTTTGGTGGGTGATGCAATTTGGTGACACATGATAAGCTGGGGGATCTGGTCTGGATGTGGAATGAGGCGCACAAGGCCGCTACCTCACCTCCCCGGTAGTAAGAGAAGGGTGGGAGAAAAGAAGCCACATCAAAGGTGGTCACAACAAATACATCAACATTTTGACA
>NW_007764535.1:0-265 GCF_000696425.1 Galeopterus variegatus
ACCCCAAACCATAAAACCACTAAAAGAAAACAGGGAAAACACTTCAGGAAGTAGGACTGGGAAAAGACTTTATGAATAAGATCCCAAAAGCACATGCAACAAAAGAAAAAATAAACAAATGGGATCACATCAAACTAAAAAGCTTCTGCATAGCAGAAGAAACAATCAACAGAGTGAGAAGAAAACCTAAGAATAGGAGAAAACATTCACAAACTATGCAACTGACAAGGTATTAATAACCAGAATATACACAGAACTCAAACAA
>NW_007764535.1:5936-6244 GCF_000696425.1 Galeopterus variegatus
AAACAGCATGGTACTGGCATAAAAATAGATACACCAATTGAACAGAATAGAGAACCCAGAAATCAGCCTGCATACATGCAGCCAACTGATCTCTGACAAAGGCAATAAGTATATGCATTGTGGAAAAGACTACCTCTTCAGTGAATGGTGCTGGGAAAATTGAACATCCATGTCCAGAAGAATGAAATTAGACCTGTACCTTTCACCATATACCAAAATCAAAGTGGATTAATGACTTAAGTATAAGACCCCAAACCATAAAACCACTAAAAGAAAACAGGGAAAACACTTCAGGAAGTAGGACTGGG
>NW_007764536.1:0-786 GCF_000696425.1 Galeopterus variegatus
TACTGCCCCCACTCGCAGGCCAGCCACTGGGGAGGGGCACAGATGGCCCAGATTGGCTCCCTCCACCTGCCATCCTTACATCTGGATGACACTGAGGTTCTGAGAAGGAGGCGGCTGGGGGTGGACAGACACCTGTGGCTGCATCAACTGAATGTAACTCTTCACAGTTTACAAAGCTCTCTGTGGTTTGATGATAAAAACACTTTGCCCTAGAAAGTACTGGGAAGTTTTAAAAGCAAGCTCATTTCCTAGATCAATTCTCATCGTACCCTCCAGGGAAGGCCCGGGAGAGGCATGCTGGAGGCTCAGAGTCCACGACAGCCATGGTGACTTTTCTCAGCAAAACAGCCACATTCCTTCCTAATTCCTAATGGTGACTTTCTCCCAAATGGCCACCTTCCCTGGTCACTTGACCCTGCTGATCTGGCATAATGTTTGGGAAGCCTCTAAGGTAAGCTAGGACCAGTGCAGAGAACTCCATATCGAGTTTGCCTGGAGCAATCAGGGCCTGACTCACGAAGGGCCTGAGTATAAAATGCACCCCTGAGTGGGCCACAGGGCCAAGGCTGTGGGCAGAGAGGCAGGGAACAGTGACATGGGGCCCTGAAAGCAAGGAGCACAGACGGTGGGGGCCGAGGCCCAGCACAGTGCACAGGGCGAGGTCTGCTGGCTACATGATCTTGGGCAAGTTGCTAAACTTCTCTGTGCCTCAGCTTCCTCTTCAGTAAAGCAGGGTGGTGACAGACCCTCTCCGAGCAGTGACACCAGAGAGTGCTGCTCAAGCTC
>NW_007764537.1:0-443 GCF_000696425.1 Galeopterus variegatus
CCCCTGAGCTCTAGTGGCCCCAGCTTGGCTGTCATTGCTTTTTCATAGTTGTAAATAGGTTGATTTGTGGGAGAGAGTCACGTTGGGGACCATCTTTTCTGCCATCTTGACTGGAAGCCACTTCGGGTTTTTTTGGCAGCTGGTGAACTAACAGTTTTTATTCCTTTTTTATAAATAAAGATTCTGGGGCTTAGGGTGGCCAGTAGGTAGAGACAGGATTTAAACTCACATCTGCCTAGCTCCAAATCTAGTAAATTTTTCTCCCCGTAGGGCTGCCTTAGACTCAGGTTCTGTGTGATTTGCCTGTTAGTTACGTCGTTAATGGCTGCTACTTTCTCAGATTTAGTTTTGTTTATTGAATGAAATCCCATTGTTTCATTTGACTGTCTCAATTACTGTAATCCTGTTTCCAGTGCAGTCTTAGGGATGGAATACATTACAGT
>NW_007764537.1:5624-6244 GCF_000696425.1 Galeopterus variegatus
TTTGATTCACTGTAAGCCTTTATGAGCTTATTCTCTTGTGTACTCCAAGCATTTCAAGAATGGGCTTTCTTAATCAGAATTTTTAAATCCCATGTTTCTTATGGACTTTGTCTATGTTTCACAGTATTCACCCTAATGCAGATTTACCCTAGCTATTGATAGCTACTTCTTTAGCCTTCAGTGTCTTAACTTTCTCAACAGTAATTAATAACAACCGCCACACAATCATACTGGTTATGATGAGTTCTCAATTGTGTGCTCTTCTCAGGTTGACAGAAGAGAACGTCTACGTATTTTGGATTATTTCATCCTTTACGGTTGGTAGTAGTTCTTTCATTCTGCATGTCAGAGAACTGAGGCTTACATGATAAGGGGCATGTTATCAGTTACAAAGCTAATGAGGGAAAGCTAGGCTGACCCTGAGAGTACAAGAAAGAGGCAAAAGAAGAGGGGAGAGACAGAAAGGTTATAAAGGAGTATCAACAGTAGGGGGCAATGAGTTGTGAGGCAAATGTGTGAATGGCAATAAGGGATGACAGTCCTAATGGTGGTAGCAGTTGCCAACATTCTCCCAGGAAGTATGCTGAGAATTTTTCCTAATGTTACGTCACTGCATTTTC
>NW_007764538.1:0-478 GCF_000696425.1 Galeopterus variegatus
TGCCATGTCTATAGATGGCTAATAACAACTTATTTACTTTTCCAAAGTCTTACACACAGTAGTTAGGAGCAAGAACTCTAGAGTCAGATGGTCTGGGTTTGAATTCTGGCTTTATCACTTCTAGAAATTGAAAACGTTTTTCATCTCCCTGTGCCTTACTTTCCTCATTTAAAAGATACTGCTTGATTCAAAATATTGCTAAGATTAAATGAGATAACACTAAAATTGTGCCTGACACATAGTAATCATTATGCAAGTTTTACGCAAGAGTTTCATGTGTTCTTTTTGTGTGGTAGGGTTTTTATGTTTCATTTTGGTTTGTTTTATTTTTCAGATTTTTCCCATCCTTTCTGAAATTATGCCTGACCATATAGATACTTGCTTATTCTTGTAAACAGAGAGACATTTTACTCACTTACTTTGGGTGAAGGCATGTGTGCATACATCTATCACCAGCACAATAGGACCCATTCTCTGA
>NW_007764538.1:5750-6244 GCF_000696425.1 Galeopterus variegatus
TTAAAGAAATAACATGTACTATTAAAAATCCAGTTCTTATATTGTGATCCCTATTCTGTTAGTAAACTTGCTGTTAATAACTTTCTTTTCTTAGAGTGCTTTTGTATAATTTGTCAATTCTTCCCTTTTTAATTATCCTAGGTTGTCATATCTTGACTGATTTTTTAACAATAGAGTATAGTTTGGAGCTATTTTTAGCAATGCCCATTGAAATAAAATAAAATAATTTATTGTTTTTGAAATTATCTTTCTGTATAGACGTAGATATTTACAAACAAGTAAATAAAGAAAAAAGCACGAGAATAAGATTTTTAAGATGCTTCCATGATTTTTGCTACTTTCCCCAGGGAATGTCCCTATTCTCTGTCTCAAAAATAACTAATTCACACACTTTTTACTGTTCCTTTCTCCTCTCAAAACTGCCATGTCTATAGATGGCTAATAACAACTTATTTACTTTTCCAAAGTCTTACACACAGTAGTTAGGAGCAAGA
>NW_007764539.1:0-1086 GCF_000696425.1 Galeopterus variegatus
TCAGAATCTCCTAAAATTTTCTAAAATTCAGTTTTCTAGATCTTCTTCCAGATCCATAAGTTACATATTCTGATTTCTAGATTTGCAGTAGGACCCAAGCTTCGTGTTTTAAGCAAGATCTAAAGTTACAAGATTTTTTATAACCCACACTGCCCTAAAAAGACACTTATTTCAATAATTAGTGGTGTGAACAAAGATTAAGATAGAGGGATGATTATCCCTGATTATTTTTCATGATTATTTTTTTCTTCTTCTCTCCTAAACCCCTGTGTTTGACATTTGGCCTTGAAATTCTCATACAGATTCTGAAATTGCATTCCTGGTTTCTCTTGGTTGCATCTATGTATGCAAAGTAAAGGGTGAAATATTCATTGAAAGTTATATATAAATCACTTCTTAGACTCTGCCAGGAATGTATTATTCCATTTATCAATGAGGCAGTATTTTAGAATAACTGTTTTAAAGGCCTGTTACAGGCATTTCCCCCAGGAATTAAGTAAAAACAGGCAAGTAGAGACAAATGTGAGGACTTTGTAAATGAATAAATTTCAGGTGCTCTTTTATTGTATCACAGCAGTGTGAGGCAGATAAATTTCAAGCATGGAGACTTTTGCCATTGTTCTTGTGACTGCAAAGCATCCAGAGACTCTCATTTGCACTAATAATTACCCTCTTGGTTAATGCCATTGTTCCTAGAAAATTAAACAGAAAGGTCCTAAATAAATTATAGCTTTTTCTTGTTTATCACAATACTAGAGAAAAAACTGCAGATAAATTAAATGCTCTTGCAAAAGTTTCTGTATGGTATTGATTTTCAATTCAGAGTGAAAGCTTATTCTCTCACATTAAAAGCCTGTTTAAAGGATCATTTTTAATCCTCTTCTGAAAAGGTTTAATTTATAATTAAGTGTGCTCTCTCCTCTACTTTAATTGTTCATAACGAACTATGCAAATGCGTATGTTACGCTTCAAAAATGCCCTTTATGACAAGGTAAATTGGAACTGAGAGAATTCTCACACTTTGACTTTCAATATAGTTTTATAATTTCTCCAGAAATGGTAATATATTTAAATAATTGCCCTCTC
>NW_007764539.1:3082-3420 GCF_000696425.1 Galeopterus variegatus
TGGTAAGAATAGAGCAGATACTCCCTGCTTTAGACAGAATGTGGGTGCTCTGGTTTCCACCATCTCTACTCCTCCCTTCTGCTCACCCTTTGGCCTCTGTACTCACTGTTATTACCTGCCTGGCCTCTGTAGGCATCTGAGGATGTCTCTCCTGATGTAGCCCAACATCTGCACATTTCCAGATGAGAAACATGGTTGTAATAAGTGAAGGTCTTGGCTGAAGTTGCTAGTCAGCTGATCATTCATTGGGGTAAATGTGAGCAGAACACTGAGAGTTAGACTCCCCTTTGCTGAGAAGATGATGGGGTGATGTTCCAGACACAAGTTAGAATCTCAGA
>NW_007764539.1:6012-6244 GCF_000696425.1 Galeopterus variegatus
TTGAGGTCCAAGGGCAGGTCAGGTGGGTTGGTCTTCAGAATGACCACCTGCCCTTGGCAGCACAGCTCTGTTGTTCTTCTATCCTGAGTTGGAAAAAAAAGCATTTAGTTGCTAGCCAAGAGTCTGATAAACACAAGCTCTAGTGCTGGGTTTCCCAAAGTGTGATCTGCGTCAGAATCTCCTAAAATTTTCTAAAATTCAGTTTTCTAGATCTTCTTCCAGATCCATAAGT
>NW_007764539.1:6493-6951 GCF_000696425.1 Galeopterus variegatus
TGTAAGAAATAATATCCGTGAACATTTGGGTTTTATGTTCCTGATACATTATTTTTCTAATGCACACTACAATAAACACATAAATATTGAAATATATCATGTCCATCCTAATACTATCTAAAATCATCTCGTATGTACCATGGGAAACACCGACACAATGAAATGAATACAGGCTTTGAGGTAAGATGAACTAGCATTCAGGCTGGACCTTTGTCACTTCCAAGGTAACCTCTTTAAAAGTTAATGCTTTATATAAATTTGGAGATGACTGACCTCAGAGAATTGTTGTGAAGATTAAATGAAATAACATATGTAAATCACCTAATAGTAGCCCTGCATAGATTATTTAGGTGCTCCATAAATTATAGCTGCTAAAGCGGTATTGAAGCAAACAAACTGCATTCCTTCTTTCTCTACTTCTCACTCTCTAATAACCTGGTAGCTACTCTTATTCTAAG
>NW_007764540.1:0-242 GCF_000696425.1 Galeopterus variegatus
ATTTTATTTCATTTTAGTTTAGTTTGTTTTTAATTTGTCCCCCTGCAAGAAAAAAAAAATCAATTGAGACTTTGGAAACAATTGAATTCATATTAAATTCATTAACACTTACTGGATAGAAGTATGGTTCAATTTATAATCAGTTTTGCTACTTCCATGTTGTCATTACCATGTGGTCAGGTGAAGAGTTCTACCTTAATCTTAAAACAAAATACCTGAGATTAGGTAATTTATAAAGAATG
>NW_007764540.1:5624-6244 GCF_000696425.1 Galeopterus variegatus
CAGGAGGGGGGTCCAATGTATGAAAGTTAATTGGGTGCTTTACAATCTGCTTTAGACCTTTGGTTAGACAAATTTTTATCTATTTAGGTTATCTCTGTATTATATTTACAAAATGATAGATATTTGGAACAGCAAAAATTCATGGTCCTTGAGATGGCACAAATTTATGCGGAGATAATTCATATATATATAAAACTTATAAGATAAATGAAACATAGGAATCCAGGGATCACATAATACTTTTTTAAAAAATCTAGATTGATGGACAACTTAACGATTAATGTTAATAACTTACTTGAAATGTAATGTTTTTATAGGATTAGCAAATTTTCAAAATTCAAATAGAGAAATATAGTTGAATGCATTACACAAAATTTTATGTAATCTTTCAATAGCTGCACTTGGCTTTTGTATACTGTAATTTTGACTTTTGTGCTGTTTTTCTAAATGAAGTACTCTATATTTACATAGTATGCAAAAGTCCTCGTGTGAGATGCAATATTTAATCATATGATCTCCACCGTAGGGTAGGCATATCCATTCAGATTCTGTTTTTTTAATTTTATTTCATTTTAGTTTAGTTTGTTTTTAATTTGTCCCCCTGCAAGAAAAAAAAAATC
>NW_007764541.1:5823-6244 GCF_000696425.1 Galeopterus variegatus
GAGGACAGAACTGTAGTTACTAGAGATGGGAAAGAGCAGGGGGAGGACGGTTAGCAAGAAACTAGTTAATGAACATAAAGAATGATTACATTCTGTGATGATGAATATGCTAATCATCCTGATTCGACCATAACATATTGTACACAAACACTAATTGTCAACTCTGTACCCCACAAATATGTATAATCAATTATGTTTCAATTTTTAAAAAAAGAAGTCAATGCACCTCAATCCACAAGCTGTCTACGTTGTTATCTGGAAACAACCTGTCCTTACTTTGCTCTTCCACCTAGTATTTTCCCTTAACTGACAGCTGTATCTCAGATATAAGAAATGATTTGCAATTATTATTCCCCCTTTACTTTAGCTCTTTGTTTTATTCTCTGGTTGCCCATCCCATTCTCTGGCTCACATCACTTTA
>NW_007764542.1:0-1340 GCF_000696425.1 Galeopterus variegatus
TGTCTTTGAAATACTAATTAAACAAATAATTAAACAATTAATGAATTAATTAAACAAATCAAATGAATAAACCATAGATTTTTGGATTCTCTTTTCAGTCTTATGACTTAATCGGATTTAACAGATAAGTTTGATATTCTCACCAAGGAGAAGAGATCCTTCAGGTTTATTTGTTCACATCGTCTTTTCCCAAGTGCAATAAATAATGGCACAACTAGTCACTTTACCATCAGATATTTCCGAAATGGAACATATAAGATATTTTTTGGAAATGCACAAATGAAATGGAACATATAACATATTTTTTGGAAATGCACAAAGAAAACCAAAAGCAAAAGTGGGGGATTTTGTAAATGTTCTTACAGGGTTTCTGTTGCTAGCGAAGCAATTTTTATATTATGTGTAAAATTTGTATTTCTCCCAGGCGTATTCTGTGTTGGAGAAAGAGTAAAAAAATTACATAAGTGAAAAATAACAAAACAAAAAGTACTTAGAAACCCCCAGGAGAAATGGCAAGAGCATTAAATTATATGAAAATTAGCACTTCATTGTTTTGTTTTTGAGATTTTTTAATCTGTACCTCAGGACCAAAATATCATAGAAGGTGTATTGCTAGTAACTACATTTCAAAAATGTTAAGGGGGGAAAAAGAATGATACGCTACCATTTATAATAGATATGAGCAGGAGGCATATTGTAGTCAAGAAAATGCCATACTATTTTCATGTCAAAATGACTAAAGGAAGTAACATCTTACGTAATTCATTGTAAAGGTTAAGTACCTATATAATCAAAGGATTATGCCAGGCACAGACAGGCCTTTATTAAAGTATCTATATGATAACTCAAATGGCTAATGATTGATCACTACTGGTCTTAGAAATGATTAGAAATACCACCTGGCAGTCTAAGGAAGAGGTATATGTGCATAATTAAAAGAAAACAATTTGCAGAAAGTCAAACTGTCCAATAAACTTATTCAGTCACTTCAGAGATAATTATCTAGTTTTCATCATTTTATTTGATGTGCTTCTGGTCCTTAGACATAATCATTAATGCTATCAATAATTAATAAACTGAATTAACAATAATAATAAATTAAACTAAATTAATTGTTTATAGATACTTATTTGGAGGAGGGTGACTCTTTTTAAGGTACAATAGTCATCTATAAATTTTTTCAAAATGTAAAAAATATTTTTGAAACAAAAACTTTCAAAAGCAAGAAGTTCCTTTATCCATTTCAGCAAAATAAAATGTTTTCCTCTTTTGAGCTCCTATAACAATTTATCAGTACCTCCTTTATGGCCCTTATTATTCTGTATATTAAATTATGTATT
>NW_007764542.1:5210-6244 GCF_000696425.1 Galeopterus variegatus
ACAAGTCACAGACTGGGAGAAAATGTTTGCAAAAAAAAACACATCAGATAAAGGATTCTTACCCAAAAATATACAATGAACTATCTAAATTCATCAGTGAGAAAACAACCCAATTTAAAAATGAGCCAAAGACTTTAACAAGAAAAATTAGCAAATGTGAAATAGTTCATTTAAAATTATTGAGTGTGAGAGCAGAAAGAAAAAAGAAGGAAGAAAAATTAGCCTAAGAGACCAGTAGAACAGTAGGACACCATCAAATGTACCAAGATACCCTTATTGATAATCCCAGAAAAAGAGAAGGGAAAAAAAAAATGGCCAAAAGAATATTTGAAAAGTATCCAAAATTTGGTAAAGACACAAATCTACATCTTTATGGAACTCGAAAAATTCTAAGGAGGATAAATGCAAAGAAATCTCCCCTAAGACACTCTATAATCAATTTGTTGAAAGCCAAAGACAAAAAGAAAATCTGGGAAGCACCAAGAGGAAAGCCATGATCCTGTATAAATAATCCTCCATAAGATTAGCACTAGACTTCTCATCAAAACCCACAGAAACCTGAGAAGAGGGAAATAACATTTTTAAAGTGATGAAAGGAAAACAAAATGACAACCAAAGTTGTTTTTATTCCTGGAAAAGTATTCTTCAAATGTGAAGGAGAAATTAAGACATTCCAAGAGAAATAAAATCTGAGAGAGTTTATTGCTAGCAGAACTTCCCTGCAGGAGATGCTAAAGGGAATCTTTCAGACTAAAATGAAAGAACATTATACAGTAACTCAAATCAATATGAAGAAATTAAGAACTCTGGTAAATTAATTACATAAGGATACATAGAAGTTTAAAAGACAAATGCATAAAATGCAAAAAATTACTGGGCATGGAATGCATAAAAATGCAATTTGTGACTATCAGAGTACATGAGAGAGTGGAGCTGTTTAGCACCAAAGTTTCTTTATGCTATTGAAGCTGTGTTGTTATCAATTCAAACCAGATTGTTATGAACTTAAGATGTTAATTTTAATCACCATGGTA
>NW_007764543.1:0-303 GCF_000696425.1 Galeopterus variegatus
TGTATGTCGAGGTTTTCTCAGAATGCAGATGAGGGGGAGGAGGAGGAACATGATGGTTAAGAGTTGGGACTTTGAAGTCAGCAAACATAGTTTTGAATCCTATTTCCACTACTTAGTTGGTCTACGAATTTGGGAAAATAAAGTCTCTGAGCCTCAGCTTCCTGATCTGTAAACCAAGGATTATATGACTACTACTACATAAGGTTGCTAAGAGAATTTAATGAGATAATTTATGTAAAGCATTTAGCACAGTTACTGAAAATTGTCAAGTGCTCACAAAATGTTAGCTACTACTATTATTAA
>NW_007764543.1:5641-6244 GCF_000696425.1 Galeopterus variegatus
GATATCCTGTTATTTGGCTAAATGGATACAGCAGCTTTAGGCCCATGTCCAAGCTTTATGGCAGGAACACATGAAGGAGAGAACATTAAAAAACAGTCAAAGCTTTGTCTCAGTATAAAATTATCAGTTACCATATATGGTTTTTAAATGAAGTTTTTGTTGGTTAATTGTGATTTATTTAAGCTTTTTCTCTAAAGAAC
Source organism: Galeopterus variegatus (assembly GCF_000696425.1). Taxonomy (NCBI): domain Eukaryota; kingdom Metazoa; phylum Chordata; class Mammalia; order Dermoptera; family Cynocephalidae; genus Galeopterus; species Galeopterus variegatus. The sequence continues at coordinate 5,842 of NW_007764543.1, forward strand.
AATTAATTTAAAAGGTAGATTGTGAAAATCTAGCTTTGTTTGTAAATGTGAATCCGTAATTTTCTATAGTTTATCAGAAAGATCTTTCCTCAGATTTATTTATATACAGATGGATTCCCAGATCTGCTTTTATTGCTCACTTGTTTTTTTCACTCTCCTTTGACCTCTTCTGTGGTCTATAAGTACTTGCTTTTCCAAATGCTCAAATTAAATACAGACAATATGGAACTCTTCATTTTTCAAGCACACTTACAACATTTCTTTGGATAAACTCATCATTGCCCTTCATACTAAATGAGTACAAGTAGAAACCTCTGAATTGCTTCCAGTATTTTGCTGCTTGTTTATATCTTTACTGTTATTTAATATTATTTCTTTCAGAGCAATGTAGAGTCAGGTTCTA
>NW_007764544.1:0-351 GCF_000696425.1 Galeopterus variegatus
AGCATCACATATTGCACATAGGTATTGGTATTCAATGCTGTAGCCGACAGATATATACAATCAATTATGTTTCAATAAAAAAAATATCAAAACACTGCTTTTTTGTCATTTTTAACCAAGAAAACACAGCATATGCAAATACCATAACTACAAAAATATACAATTTTTCCCCTCCTCTTTCTATTCACTACAGGGTGTGCTTGTCAAAGTATTTCTTGTCCTTTACCAAAATTATTAAAACAAAGTTTTATGATTATATTTATTTCATGTAATTTTGGAAATTGGATAACTTTTTTATGTACATGGTAGCAAAATAATTATTGCAATAATTTGAGAACAACTTATATGAGG
>NW_007764544.1:6012-6244 GCF_000696425.1 Galeopterus variegatus
GAGCTGCAATGAACATGGGAGTGCAGGTATCCCTTTGACATGATGATTTCCATTCCTCTGCGTATATACCCAGAAGTGGGATTGCTGGATCGTACGGAAGATCTATCTGTAGTTGTTTGTGAAACCTCCATTTTGCTTTCCAGAGTGGTTGTACCAAAAAGATACTCCGTCAGACTCATTATAGTTACATAAACTTTTAACTTTGAAATAGTTTTGGAAAAATTGCAAGTCA
>NW_007764545.1:0-527 GCF_000696425.1 Galeopterus variegatus
TTAAATTCATCGCGTCTGGCAAAAAAAAAAAAAAAAGAAAACAAAACAAAATGAAAAGCCCATAAAGTTGAACGGTTAAATATTTAGGGCTCGTGATGAACAGCATGTCATAATATTTGTTGAACTGCATTTGCTGTTCAATGCATCTTTTCCACTTAAGGCCCCAGTTTTTGGAGATAGATGGAGAAAAACAGAAGAATTAGGTTGTGTCGAAACGGAAATGTGGGCTTTAATTTAACCTCAGAAGACTAATCTCACTGTCTGCACGCCCTGGGCTGCATGGCTGTTAGCACTGTTGAGTGGGGGTCTCTGCCTCCCCTGGAGCCTGTCTCTGAGTGTTCACACACTGCTCCATGTGTAATTAAGCAGATGCTCTTCGACGCTCTTCGACGCTCAATTTAAATTATCAAATGTCAGTATGTGACACTTTATTTGTATATGTTTTCCTTCCTTGGTAATTCAGGCGGTACCTGGGGAAGGGAGATGTGCCTGCTCAGCTCTAGGAAGGAGCTTCTCTGTAGCTCTGT
>NW_007764545.1:827-6244 GCF_000696425.1 Galeopterus variegatus
GTACCTGGGGAAGGGAGATGTGCCTGCTCAGCTCTAGGAAGGAGCTTCTCTGTAGCTCTGTGATGTCTAAAATTCTACTGTTAGATGGTCATTTCTTTGGCTTATTCCCTCTTTTCATGCAAATTCCCTGGGAGAACCCATGCAGACTCAGTTGCTTACCTGATCAGAGGGTGGGCTAATAAGATCTTTTCTTGAGATCAAAAAACTGTATTGATTTTAAGAACCTGGGAAGTCTGAGAGGCAGGGAGGCCCTGACCCTGGCCTCAGGGACAATAGCAGATTCCTTTTCAAGCAGGTCTGGGAGATCCTCCCAAAAATGGGGGTCTGCGGGAGGAAGGGAGAGAGGAAAAGAGGGAAGAGCCTCAAGTGTGTATGTCGTGTGTGAACTACCAAGTTTGCCTGAAGCCTTGGGCTTCACCTTCCAATCACATTTTGTGCCTGTATGCTCCACCCCGTCTACTCTGTGATGCTGACCTCCCAGTCAGGAAGTTTGCACTGCTCAGAGGGCTTGCCTTCTTGATAGGAGCACAAAGAGCGAGGGCAGAGGGCAGAGGGCAGGCTCAGGCCTTCCTAACATAGAGGTGGGGCCCCAGTAATGCTTGGGGATAGCCCTGGGAGTCACTGTGATTGCAGCGGTCAGCAAGAAATGGTCTTGAGGCTCTCTGGCCAGTGACTACTGAAATCATCATGCAGCAATGGGAGTCGGTGAGCAATGACCTTGAAAATTAGTGAGGAGTTGATCTAGAGCATCAACCTTCAATGACCTTGAGAACCAGTAGCCACTGACCTGGGGAGCAGTGAGTATGGATCTGGTGAATCAGTGAGTGATGAGTCCCGGGGAAGGGCACTCAGAGGGGCTTGGAGGCCACAGGTCAGACCCAGGTGCCCAAGGGCCAGAGGTAATGGGTGATGCTCAGGACTCCTAGCCAGGCTACCACCACACCAGCACTGAGCACCCTTGCCCCCACTGGGGCTACTAGGACCCAGGCATTCCCAGTAGCCTTTCACTGAGCTGCCCAGACCTCTCAGAAGGTCAAGAACCTAGAGCTGAGCTAATCCCTTTCTGTTGCCAGGCTCTGGAGCCATGCCTGGCCTGTGGCAGGGGCCACACTGGCTGTACCCTCAGCAGAGTTCCAGCCTCTTGGAGGGCGACTCCACAAGGCCAGGCTGGAGCCAAGTTCTCAATTTCAGCAGGCTTGTTTGTTTCCACACAACATCTGGGACGTACTGCCACCATCTGGACTTGCTCCTACTCAAAGCCCACTCTCTCTCGGTGGCTGCCAGGGCTGTCATCAACATCAGCCAGGTGGCCTGACCAGAAGCTAGGCAGCTTGCCAGGAAAGGACTCAGAGGGCATGAACCAGCTCCCTGAGTCAGTGTGTTTAGGGCCCTGAGGGGTCAGGGGCAGAGGGTACATCCTTTGGGAAGGAGTACTTGAGGCAGGCTGCCGTGGGCTTGATTATGCCCCGTGTGTGTGTGTGTGTGTGTGTGTGCGTGTGTGTGTGCGTGCACGTGCGTGCGTTGTGCGTGCATGTGTGTGTGCGTGCGTGTGTGTGCGTGTGCGTGTGTGTGTGCATGCGCACGCTCATGCATATATGTGTACACATGTGTACTTGAGTATGTTTCTGGGTGGGCAGGCCTGTGTCAGTTTAGTGAATGGCAAGAGCCTTAGATGCGGACTCTGCCTGCCAGAGCTTCCATTTTTATCATCTGAAAAATAGAAGCATGATGATTCCTATCATGGGTTGTCAGGAGAGTTGGATTAGATAGTGCATACTAACCACTTGGAAATAATGCCTGACACATAGGAAGCGCTCAGTACATATTAGATTATTCTATTATCCTGCGAGTGTGGGCTTGTGTGTGCAGCTCTGTGAGTGTGTGTCTGTCTGTGTATTGGCAGTATTTGTGTCTCTGGTCTCTATGTGCTTGGGGAGTGAGTCTGTGGATGTTTGCTTCTGCGTGTTGGCATGATGTGCCCCTCTGTGAGTAGGTGTGTGCATGTGTGCTCGAGAACCAGGCGCCTGCTAAATATTTGCTCTGCTGGGCCCTGGGGAGTGCAGTTGGCAGCGCTGCCAGCGCCGCGTGCAGCATTTCTGACAGCTCGAGCATGGCCTCCGGAAGTGTGAACTTTCTCAGGGTAAACAGTTAATGACACTGTGATTCCAGTGCTGACCCCCTCTCGGGCCTCCTCGCAGGCTGGAAGTCATTAGGAGGCTTCTGGCTGGCACCGCCCTCCCACTCCCCCAGCATGGCACTCTGGGGCTGGGAGTGTGTGTGATAGGACAGTGGGGCTCGGCACCCAACCCACTCTCCCTCCCCACCACTTCCCCCCAGCCAGCAGACTAGTGGCAGAAGAGAAAAACAGCTTCTCTTAGCCAATTCCTCCCTGCTCTGGGCCATCAGCATTTTGGAGAGCTCCTGAGGTGAACTGGGGGCAGAGGGGAGTGTGTACCAGATGCAGCTAGGACTGGAGCCGTGGTACTCCAGCCACTCCAGGTCTCTAGATCAAGGGAAGCTCTGGTAGGGATGTGATTACCTGGTTGATTTATGCAAAACCTCACTCTTGCATTCAGTCTCTGGGAGCTCCTGAAACCCTGGCACAAAACCTATTTCATTGATGAGAAAACTGGCCTTTGAATCTCTGCTCCAGCAGTGCCCTTCCTGCCCGTCACCCCCACCACATGTGAAATGTACCCAAGTGTCCCTTCCCTCAGGAATTGGGAGTCGGTCCGTGGAACCTGGAAGGGGGAGTGGGTGGGACAAGAGACGCAAAGGAGGGAGGCAAGACAAGGATCTGATCAAGCCTCGTTTTATTGTCTCACACAAGCTTCTTATATAGAAGTGTAAAAAAAGGGGAAGTAGGGGGAGAAAAAATAAAAAAACAGAAGTTGTTCAGAAGTCTTCTCAGAATCATCACACCCGAGCGCAGCTTAGTTCTTGTGGTCGGCCAACTAGATTTTAATCAGCAGTCATAAATGAGAGCATGCAGTTTTCACAAACTTGCTGGACCGCAGCCTCAGCTTTTTCCGTGCTCAGCCCGCCACCACTTCCTCATCAGGAAGTTGGCAGTCTGTCCTTTTGGCTCTGCAACTCAGGGGGTCATCATGAGAACACACAGTTCCCCACACCCAAGCTGTGTGTGCCCGACACCCTCTTGCCCTTGCACAACATGGCTTCATCTTTCTACTCACCATGTGTGCCCGTGTGTGCACTCGTGTGGGAGCTCTGAGATGTTTGTGTCTGTGTGCAGGCTTGCTTGTATGTGTGGGTCCCTGAATGCAGATGTGTGCCTGTGTGGGTCAACCAGTGCATGTGTGTTTACAGGTGTGTACATGCATGTGTGTGCAACCAACTTCCCAGACACATATGTAGGTAACTTTTTATGCCTGTGTCCAAACAGGAGTTTTCCAAAAGCCATGCAAAGGAGGGGGTGTCTGAATACACCCCAAATGGGTTCAGCTCCCCACTAGCTTATGCACTGAGGGTAAGGACACTGTAAACACTGGGATTTATCCTAGAAGCCTATAATAATGTGAGACAAGCAAGAGTTGAGAGAGAGCGCTGAAGACTTTTATTCTCCTTCCCAATTTATAGATAAGGAAAACAAGTTGACTTTTGAAGTCTGCAAGGCCAGAGCTGGGGCCACGGGATTGGCCGCCTTACCTACCCCTCATTAGTGGCCTGCTGCTTCTGCCCTAAGCCCCCTCCCCGCTTCCAGTGAATCAGGAGTCAAGGATTCCAGATTTCTCATGTCTCCAGTCAGATCTGAGGAAGACCCCCTGGGTCTCTTTTCCCTGCCCTGTCCTGTGCCAATCAGTGGAGGTCCCTTTAACAGATGGATCAGGCTTCCCACTCCCACCCCCTGCCGCTGCCTGAACCTTTCTAGACAGCCCCTGTCTGTGTTTCATTACAAAGACGCAGCCATATTCCATTAATTCCTCATTTGCTGTGGGCGAAGCGCTGATACGTACATTTTTACCTGGGGTGGTTTTAATCAGTTAATTTAACCAGAAACATTAATAATGTATTTCTTTGCCCCTCGACTGCCCATCTGTTGAACAACTTACCTGTTGGAGAGCAATGTCACCTCCTGTGACTTGGAGCCCTCGGCTGCCCAGGAACAAGATGAGATTCTGCATATTTAATTGGCTTTGCAGAGCAAGGGTGAGGGCTGGGGGTGCCTGGTGTGGGCTCCCAGGCTGCAGCGGGGCAGCACACCCTCCCCTTACCCTGGGCTCCAGACAGAGGCCATCTCCTGCCTTTGATTATCACTTTGTTGGGGGATTCTGGGTTGCAGGATAGACCAGATCCCTGCTTTTATGGGCTTGGGGAGGGAAGGGGGCCATGAAAGTAGGGAGCTGTGGCAGACAGATATGAGCCCTAAATGCTACTTATTTGCTCCCTGAGCAAGCAGCTGCCACCCAGAGCCTGTTTCCTCATCTACCTTCCGGGTATGTTGGGAAGATCCAGGGAGAAAGTCCTGTGAAGTCCAAGCACAGGACCTGGCACAGAGTGAATGCTCAGCACAGGCAGGTGTCCTGCTTTGATACATAAGCTCATGGCCCCATATCACTGATTCTCTTGGGGGCGTCAGGGGTGATATTCAGTATATGTAACCACCAGTCTAGAGGGAGGGGCAGCAGCCCATCAAAGCCCCCTGTGGGGCGAGGCATTCACCATTTAGTTGCTGGGCCATGGGGAGTTCAGGCAGGGGGCTCATCAGGGAGGGGGTTGAAGCAGTGGGGAAGCTGCAGAACTTTCAGAGGCCTACGGATGCTTGGCTGAGGGGAGACAGGTGCCAGCCATAGGACAGCCTTCCACCTGGCCTGCCCTGTACCTCAGCTTCCCTGGGGTTCTCACTGTCCTCTTTCCTCAGAAGCTGGGGAGTAGCCAGAGCTCTGGGTGTGCCTCTCTTGCTGACCCGCACCTCCGGGACTAACGTCTGCCACTCAGTTCTGCATCCTGTCTGCCTACATGCTGGGGGCTATTGGAGGGTGGCACTACAGGGCACAGTGCGGATGGGATCCCAGTGCACACTCACTGCCCTCAGCCTGATGCTGTGGCCACAGGGGCCACCCCCTTTCCAGGGCCCTGGTGAGCAGCAAAAAAGCAAAGCATATGCTTCTCTAGTGGCTCTGAATGTCCCTGAGGTAACCAGAGGGACTTGTCCTGGACAAGGACCAGGCCAGGTGGGACACCCTCAGGACACAGCAAGGCCAGTTCCCCAGTGGAAACTCCTCCTCCTGTCTTGGTCTGCTTCAATGTCATAAAATCTAAGACACACCAACCGTAAGATACATAATTTTATGTACTTCCCTGAGAAAGAAAAAAATGCCACCAATTAAACTATGACACGGTGCTTTCTTATCATCTATTGCAAGACCCATCTCAATTTCAGGGTTGTTAAAATGTGA
>NW_007764546.1:0-368 GCF_000696425.1 Galeopterus variegatus
ACCAGGAAGGCAGGAGAGGCCGAGCTCTGCTAACAGAAACGCACCGTACAGGAAGCCGAGCCTTCTTGGAGCATCTTCTGCCCATCGCCTCTGCAATCATCCCATTGGCCAAAGCGAGTCGTGGCCACGCCCCCACCAGTGGGGCGGGAACTTCAAATCGGCTGTCAACGTGGGTGGGGGGGGTCCAGGGAAGGGGACAGAATTCCGAAGAGGAATAAAAGGGGATAGAACAGGAACTGGGTCTGCTACCGCACCGTCCCTTTTCTTTTTCCAGACCGCCTTCTTTTTTCCGCACCTCCCCCCCCCCTTTTTTTAAAAGATGACCGGTAAGGGGATCTTAACCCTTGACTTGGTGTGGTCAGCACCAC
>NW_007764546.1:5927-6243 GCF_000696425.1 Galeopterus variegatus
ATTCCAGGAGCACGCAGCTGAGAAGGGCGGCAGGGTTGACAAGTTAGGAGGCCCAGGAACAGAATCCAACACTCCTAGGGCAGAGGACACTCTCCAAGGCCTGGTTGCTCCTCTGGAGTCCTGCTGCTCACCTAGTTTGCCCATCAGCATCTGCCTCATGCCCTTAATGTCATTATACTCATGGAGCTGGGAAATGTGGTCCCCCAGTTCATCCACACTGTAGCTCCTGGGGTGAGGGATGGAGAGAGAGGGAAGCACAGACTGTTAAGAAAGCTGATGAGGACCCCAGGCTAAGATAGTAATTAGGTATCTTGGG
>NW_007764547.1:0-340 GCF_000696425.1 Galeopterus variegatus
TTATATCAAGAGTTAATAATAATGTATTAATATTGGTTCATTAATTGTGAGAAATGTCGGGCCGGCCTGGTGGCGCACTGCTACAGTGCTCCGCTTGGGAAGCGCAGTGGCGCTCCCGCCGAGGGTTCGGATCCCACATACAGACCAGCTGCTCACTGGCTGAGTGAGGAGCGGGGGCAACACCGAGGGTTGCGATCCCGTTGCCGGTCCCGGTCCGGTACGGGCAAGACACTGAGGGTTGCGATCCGTTGCCGGTCAGGAAAAAAAAGACAAAAAGACAAAAAAAAAAAAAAATTGTGAGAAATGTAGCATGTCACTAATGGAAGGGCTTAGAGGTGCA
>NW_007764547.1:5766-6243 GCF_000696425.1 Galeopterus variegatus
TGCAGATATCAAAGACATAGGTAATATTAACTGCTAGTTGCCAAATATATTAAAACTTACCGTTTTAAAGAAAAAAGATGTAAATTCTTCACATACTATAGAGTTGCTATGAACTCACACTCGAGAAAATATTTCTCTCTCCTTAATTTGTATGCGTTCCTTCATAAGCCAAGGAACACTTCACTATTTTACTTCGCTCTTTTTCTTGTATGGTAGGAAATTCAGAGCCGTTTTGACCTCAGTTTCAGTATAAAAGTCCACACCTAGGTTGTTGGGCAGTGATAAATTCTTTCCTTGCCCCCTTTGTTAATTGGCAATTATCATTTTCACTCTCGTAGTAATGTGAATTTTTGTTTTATCTCTGCTTCAGGTTAAGACTTCTGAAACCCTTTGAAAAGTTGGTGAAAAATAAAAGCAGTTTTAATAGATAACTATTAAGTATTTTCCCCCTAGTGTCCAATTTGGTTCTTACAGAAA
>NW_007764548.1:0-721 GCF_000696425.1 Galeopterus variegatus
ATACTAAAACACCCCACTCAATGGTCATTATAAAACATATCTACAAGAGGAAGTCTCTCTCCACGAAGTCTACTCCAGAGTGATAGAAAAAGCAACTGTTCTACCAGATAATTAGACATCAATGTGGAGGTACTAGAAACAAACAAAACAAAACAAAACAAAAAGGAAAGAAAGAAAAGAAAGATAACACTACCAAAAGAATATGATAATTCTCAAGTACCAGACCCTATAGAGCAGGAAGCCCTTGAAATGACTGAAAAGGAATTCCAAGCAACAATTTTAAGGAAACTCAATGAGATACAAGAAGATGCATTTAGATGACACAATGAAGGATCTGAAGGAGAAAATGTACATAGACATTAATGTCTTTAAAAAGAATATAGCAGAACTCTTGGAGCTGAAGGATTAATTCAATGAAATAAAAAACATAACTGAGAGCTTAAGCAGCAGGCTAGAACAAGCAGAAGAAAGAATTTCTGAACTTAAAGACAGTCTTTTCAAAATAACCCGTGTGGACAATTAAAAGGAAAAAAGAATTTTTAAAAATTAAGAAAATCTAAGAGAGCTAGCAGAAAACCTTAAGCACACAAAAATTCAAATCATGGGTGTTCCTAAAAGGTAGGAGAAAGGAAAAGACATTGAAAACCTATTCAATGAAGTAGAAATAATAGTAGAAAACTTCCCAGGTATATAAAGAGACATAGATCTTCAGATCCAGGAG
>NW_007764548.1:5814-6243 GCF_000696425.1 Galeopterus variegatus
GAGCAAGGTTCGAGAAGGAGCCTCTGCCTATAGGAAAGAAGAAAGAGACAACCTGCCCAGGGTCAACCATTCAAACTGAGGAGCACCAGTATGTCCCAGTGCACCCATTAGGGTCACAGGAAGCTAGGTAAGGTGTCAACTAGGGTCACTCACCACAGCCAAAGAATGACAGGACACCCAAGTGCTTCTCTCAAAAACTTGAAAGCTTGTCCATGTCCTGGACAAACCAAGATAATGTCACCAACCTCAGCAAGGAATTACTAAGTGCCCCAGTGATTAGGCCATGGAGGTACTCACATGTAATTCCAACATTAAATTTGAATGAACTACTCACACAGAGGCTACACTACTGTGTCTATCTGAAACTGATACTAAAACACCCCACTCAATGGTCATTATAAAACATATCTACAAGAGGAAGTCTCTCTC
>NW_007764549.1:0-571 GCF_000696425.1 Galeopterus variegatus
TAAAATAGGTAAACATATTTTACTTCAATATGAAAGAATAAAACACTAAAATAAATATAACCGAATAATTAACTTAAAAATAAAATTCTATTTACAATAACCAAAATATGGAACCTAAATGTCCATCGACAGATGACTGGATAAGGAAAATGCAGCATATATACACAATGGAATACTACTCAGCCATAAAAAAAGAATGAAATTCTGCCATTTGCAGCAATATGGATGAAGTCTGAAGAAAATTACATTAAGCGAAATAAGCTAGACACAGAAAGAGAAATACCATGTCCTCATTCATAACTTGGTGCTAAGAAAGAAAGAAATTATGACAATAATAAGTTGAACTTTCAAAAGGAGAGAACAAACCTAAGGATACTAGAGATGCAGTAGAGGGAGGGCAGGGGACTGGGTAGTGATTGGTCAGGTAAGAGGCATAAATAATAACTTGCAATTTGTAAAACAAATATGCTAATAAGAATAAATAAGATAAGATATAAGTCAGTAGATAGATGAAGAGTTGATTAGAAATGGTTGTAATTGTGGTTGGAAATGTATTTCAGGAAATCACTCA
>NW_007764549.1:6030-6243 GCF_000696425.1 Galeopterus variegatus
GAAAAACTATCTTTTCATTTTTAAATGGCTAAAAAAAAAAAAAAAAATGAAAAGAATGTTTCATAACATGTGAAAGTCCAATGAAATTCAGATTTCAGTGTCTGTAAATTAAGTTTTCCTGGAACATAGCCACACTCATTTGTTTACATATTGTCTATGGCTGCTTTTTCACTACAATGTCAGAGTTGAGTAGTTGACAGAAGCCATATGGCC
>NW_007764550.1:0-616 GCF_000696425.1 Galeopterus variegatus
TTTTTTAGAAATTTTCAGGATCCTGGTAAAGCCTGGGAAAATGTCAATAGTTAATGATTTTATGGATCAATACCAACATTTGATTCTTTGAATAAGATTGGAATCCCCAGGGAATTAAGCCTGCTAAATAGTCAGACACTTATTAATTCGTCATAAAACTAGATGGGGGATTCTTCCGTACTTTAAATAATGACAAATAATAAATAATTAAAATACAATCTATTGCTTCCGAAGTTTACCTTGAAAACAATTAAAGATATTCTGATTATGCAAATGTCCAGAATTTCATGTCTTCATCTCCTGCAATTCTTTTTTGCTCATAGCGCTTCTCTTTTCTTAGAATTAGAAACAGGAAACGCAACATTTTAAAATGTGTAAGGTCTTACTCCTAACCATAACTCCCCAATAGACTTTACTTTGTGCCCACTGTTAGCATATGCTTTCTGTTTTTAAGTGGGATACTTTTCAATTGTATCAATTGAGTTATATAATTGTTAATTTTTTCAGTATAAGTTTTTTTGTTTATATTTTATAATTATTGTGTCCACCTCTCCAGTAGACTCTGAGCTCCAAGTGGTATCTAGCACACACTGTGTAGAGCATGGTTCTCTATGAA
>NW_007764550.1:6032-6243 GCF_000696425.1 Galeopterus variegatus
CTTCCCTTCTTAATGTCTTAGAAATATTGTTCTAAGCCTTGCCTACATCTAAGGTGATGCCAAGGCACTGAACTTTTAAGTGCTTTTTTAGGTAAGACTGGCTTGGAGTGATCTGATACTGAGAAGCATTTGTGTCTGGAGATCCTAAGGCCTCCATGCCCTTCACCATCAGCCCCATATGTACAGATGCAGAGGAATTTGTTCTCATGCT
>NW_007764551.1:0-291 GCF_000696425.1 Galeopterus variegatus
CATTAACCTATTTCTCTGTTCTTTCACAAAATCACACTTTTCTGAATACTATGGCTTTATAATAAATGTTAAAGTCAGTCCTCCAACTGTGATCTTCTTCTTTGAGTTGACTCTTCTGAGTTTTGCATCCTCATCTGCTCATCAGGAGCACATCTGCCCATCAGAGGCATTTTTTCTCAGGTTTATGCGGCATCTGGAAAGACATCTACCACCCGATCATGCAGCCATCGTGCTGCATTCTCCAGTGCAGCCACCCAGCTACAACAGCTGCTGGAGCTCTCTCCAGCCACC
>NW_007764551.1:5966-6243 GCF_000696425.1 Galeopterus variegatus
ATTTCTCCATGAACTTTTATAGTACCCTTGCATTACCTTTGCTCCTTTGTCAAAGATCAGCAGACTGTATTTATGTGGGACTAATCCTGGGCTCTCTGCCTGTTCCATTAACCTATTTCTCTGTTCTTTCACAAAATCGCACTTTTCTGAATACTACAGCTTTATAGTAAATGTTAAAGTCAGTCCTCCAACTTTGTTCTTCTTTGAGTTGACTCTTCTGGGTTTTGCATCCCCATCTGCTTATCAGGAGCACATCTGCCCATCAGAGGCATTTTTT
>NW_007764552.1:0-539 GCF_000696425.1 Galeopterus variegatus
TTAACGTGGGCCAGATCTTTTTGTCCTCTCCAGAGCTGGTATCCTAAATTATTACCAGATAGTATTTTTACGTTATTCATCATCATAACAAAAAACATTAAAAGACTGATTTCTGCATTTATATTTATTCTCAGATGATATGAAATGCTAAATTTCTTATAGTATGTGTTTTCTAATTTCTATTTTGTTGAATAAAACTACTTCTACCTTCATGCAGTCTTTATAATCCACTGTCCATAGCATCTTCTTCCTTTAAACCTATAGCCCCAAAAAAGACCCTCTGAAACTCTAGGACTAGGTTTTAAAAAGTCTGAACTTGTTATCTAAATTTCCTTTAAGAAACCTAGTGTACTATCTCTTGAACTACACTGTGGAACAGTAATTTGTGCTCAGGTTAGTGGAAGATGATGGGGCTCACTGGAGACACCACATTGTTCTGAAAAGTAATTCCTAATGAGAGGTTACTGACTTTTAGAGCCATTCTGTATAACCATCTGTGAGTCTAAGGATTAATTGTATTGGTGATTTGTAATAAGATT
>NW_007764552.1:5995-6243 GCF_000696425.1 Galeopterus variegatus
TACATGAGGGTATTATGAGCAGTCTTTATTGGAAAGATATTTCCTGGACTAAAAATGGGCAGTATTTGCAATAGTTGATGCCTATTCTGGAAGCTTTGAAATTAACCAGAGAATGAAGTCATTTAGTACATCTGATACAGGTCTGTGCGATACCTCAAGACAACATGGATTAGCTCCTCCTTATTCCTTAACGTGGGCCAGATCTTTTTGTCCTCTCCAGAGCTGGTATCCTAAATTATTACCAGATA
>NW_007764553.1:0-496 GCF_000696425.1 Galeopterus variegatus
AAAAGGGCCTGGGAAGTGAGTTCTAGGCTGAAGGAGCAGCCAGTGCAAAGGCCCGGAGGCCAGAGAGATCTGGCATGTTTAAGAGGGCAAAAGGAGGCTCGTGTGCCTGGTGTGTCTTGGACAAGAGAGAGTGCAAATGCGTGAAGATGACATTATTCCCATTGTCTGTTTACTGTAGTAGATGCAGGGTGATTATGTTGCTCATGGACTCAGGCACTCTATCATTAATAACTGTTATGGTCTCAACTGTGTCCCCCCTAAAGATACATTCAAGCCTTCATGCCAAGTACCTGTGGTTGTGACCTTATTTGGAAATAGGGTCTTTGCAGATGTAATTGAGATATAAGCTAAGATGAGGTCAGACTGGAGTAGGGTAGGCTCTGAATCTCATATGACTGATGTCCTTACAAGAAGAAGAGGACACACACACACACACGCATACACACACACGAGATTGCAGTGTGAAGACAGACAGAGAAGGAGGACATCCACGTGT
>NW_007764553.1:5964-6243 GCF_000696425.1 Galeopterus variegatus
TTTTTTTTTTTTCTTTTTTTCCCTCTCTGATAATTAGAGTCTATATGGTCAAAAGTTTTAGGGGCATTAATTAGTTTCCAACTTCTAGGAAACCCTGACATCTGTGGCCTTCACTGTCCTGCCACATGTGGAATATCTGTTCTATGGGTTTCGGATCAGCACAGGCTGTTGACCATTAGGATTTCAGTATTAGAATAATACTATAAGTCTCATTCAGAAGCTTTTATTAACTACAAGCTTTTCTTTTATACTTCAGGAAGAAAGTTTAATTTTTGTGTA
>NW_007764554.1:0-511 GCF_000696425.1 Galeopterus variegatus
TATTTGTGTTTATCTGAACGGGTACTAGGATAGAGAATACCAAGTGGATAAAATTAATCCTATCTGACATATCAATGTTTAGTGTCCGATCTAGATAATCTATTTGGAAAAGTCTTTGATTTTTCTATCAAAAGTCTTGAGATTAGACAAGTGAAAGTAACATTTTCACAGGACTTATATCTCAAGCTCCAAAATCAACAAGGCATCCAAATCAGACTTAAGAAAAAACATTACATAATAACTACTTAATAGCTATTGTTTTACAGTAACAAAGGGTTCTTTTACCATATTTCCTAGAATGCTTTATTCAGCTGGCAGTTTTTCCCATGACAAACATACTTTTTTTTCCTTCTTAACCCCTCCACAAATCTGTAAAACACCTAATAATTATAATTTCCAATTTTAAAATATCTATTAAATTGAATTTTAAAAGACATGAATGTGAAAGGGGCATAGATGATTTTTATGCAAGCTATGAGTTCAGGAATTTTCTTCAGATTTAGTAGCTGAA
>NW_007764554.1:5799-6243 GCF_000696425.1 Galeopterus variegatus
CTTCACAGAATTCACAAAAAGAACTACTACCTAAAGCACTCCAACCTATCCCACACTCCACCTGTCCTGCCACTGGCTACTGTGACCATTTGAGATCAAAGATAAGAAATCTTTTTGCGTAGGGACCTATCATTTAAGAAAATGCAGTTTCATAATCATCCATTCAACTTGCCAAGGCAGGTGATGTACCTATCAGTAATTTTGCCACCCGGCTGCCCTTTGGAGTGGTTGAGCAAGCCTAGGCTAATTTTATAATGAACCAGTTTTGGAGGTAGCAAATTATTTGTGTTTATCTGAACGGGTACTAGGATAGAGAATACCAAGTGGATAAAATTAATCCTCATGTGGAAAAATCTATCTGACATATCAATGTTTAGTGTCTGATCTAGATAATCTATTTGGAAAAGTCTTTGATTTTTCTATCAAAAGTCTTGAGATTAGACA
>NW_007764555.1:0-596 GCF_000696425.1 Galeopterus variegatus
AACTGATCACACCGAGCTCATCGGTCTAAGTAAAGTCATCAGACCGAGCAAATCGATCTAAATAGACTCATCAGACCAAGCTCATCGATCTAAATAAACTCATCAGACCAAGCTCATCAATCTAAGTAAACGCATCAGACCAAGCACAATGATCTAAGTAAACACATCAGACGGAGCACATCGATCTAAGTAAACTCATCCGACCGATCTCTTCGATCTATGTAAGCTCATTAGAACAAGCTCATCGATCCAAGGAAACTCATCGGACCAAGCTAATTGATCTACGAAAACTCACGAGACCAAGCCAACCGATCTAAGGAAACTCATCAGAGCAAGATAATCGATCTAAGTAAACTCATTAGACCAAGCTAATCGATCACGTAAACGTAATCAAACCAAGCTAATTGATCTAGGAAAAATAATCAGACAAAGCTAAACGATCTAGGAATAATAATCAGACCAAGCTAGTCAATCTAGGAAATATAATCAGACCAAGCTAATCGATCACGTAAACGTAATCAAACCAAGCTAATTGATCTAGGAAAAATAATCAGACAAAGCTAAACGATCTAGGAATAATAATCAGACCAAGCTAA
>NW_007764555.1:6010-6243 GCF_000696425.1 Galeopterus variegatus
CATCAAACCAAGCTAATCGATCTAGGAGAAATAATCAGACCAAGCTAATCAATCTAGGAAATATAATACGACCAAGCTAATTGATCTTGGAAACCTAATCAAACCAAGCTAATCAATCTAGGAAAAATAATCAGACCAAGCTAAATGATCTAGGAATAGTAATCAGACCAATCTAATCGATCTAGAAAAACTAATCACACCAAGCTAATCGATCTACATAAACTCATCAGAGC
>NW_007764556.1:0-257 GCF_000696425.1 Galeopterus variegatus
GGTAACGATACCTTTTCTCATCTCTCATAATTTTGGGGAAGATTAAATGAGATCATCAAAGGGTAAGTAAATTGCAAACTGCAAAAAACAATACAACTCTATGGTGGTAGGGAAACAGATGTTAACGAAATTACTTACCAAAAAGAGATCCCGGATAAAGAACTTGGCTCTTGTAACTTTGGGATCTTCTCCTGCGTCTGGTGTTGCTGTAGAAATTATAAATGAAATTTTATTTAAGCAATATGAAACAAAGTTAC
>NW_007764556.1:5786-6243 GCF_000696425.1 Galeopterus variegatus
GAATTCAGTTCAGACTGCTCAGCCCCGAGCCTCTCCAGTCTTTCAGCCAAGCTGCCCACACCCAGTCCTCTCTCCAGGCCTCACAGCCGTGCCCTCTGGTTTACCTGGCCAGGCTCAGTTCCTGACTCATACCCACCTGCTCAGTGCACCCTCCGCCTGAGCCAGTCTCCCTGCAGGGCAGCACCCAAACCTGGAGATCTTTCCAAATTTCTCAGGCATCTCTGTCCCTGAGATTTCCCTAAGCATACAGCATGTGCTTTAGGACCATAGTCTATACTGAATTGGCCGGGCAGGTCTGTTGATGATCCTACTAGATTTTAATCTGTGTGCTTTGCATCAGCACATGTAGGGCATGCCAAGGTGCTTGAAGAAAACCTATGAGGTGATGAGCGAATTGCTTTTAAACAAAATCACTACTGTAGGGTAAAAGTTCACTGTCAATAATTCCACTATTCCA
>NW_007764557.1:0-473 GCF_000696425.1 Galeopterus variegatus
GACATCTGGAAAGGAGCTACTGGACTTGGAAGGAGATTCATGAGATTGTGGGTCCCAACATGAAGTGAACCAAGAGTTTTATGTTGAAGGGCTCAGGTTGTTTTGTGGAGTAGTAGAATTTGAAGTTAGCATGTTCCCCTTCTCTTTGTGAATATTATTCTAAACCAACAAAGTACAAGGAATGTACACAAGACTTTATTTTTTATGAAAATAGGACACAACTGAAACTTCATTGCAAAAATAAAAGCCTTCAGAAGCAGCAAATTATAAAGCAGCGGTGTGTGCACCAGAAAACGGAGGTAGAATGTCAGTTAAACTCAGAAGGAGCTAAACAGAAATTGAAATATTGTGGGTACATCCTGGGTTGACATCGAAATGTCTTAAACGTGCAGAAAAGGGGTGCACACTTTGGTAAAATGGAGCTTTTTGAGAAGCAGAGGCAGTGATGTTAAATGAGAAATTTGTAGTGAGAT
>NW_007764557.1:5684-6169 GCF_000696425.1 Galeopterus variegatus
CTTGGCTTGGTGTCGTCCACACCGCGCTCAGCCAGTGAGCACACTGGCCATCCCTATATAGTATCCAAAACCATGGCAGGAGTGCCACTGCTCTCCCAGAGCCGCACTCTCCCGAGTGCACCATGGGGCTGGCCCAGCTGAGTTTTAAAGTCATAATTATAGAGGAGGTTACCTAGGGTGTTGATAAGAAAATGAGCAGAGAGGTCCAGAACTGAGCATTGTGTACCATGAAGCTGTTAAGGATACACAATAGACATCTGGAAAGGAGCTACTGGACTTGGAAGGAGATTCATGAGATTGTGGGTCCCAACATCAAGTGAACCAAGAGTTTTATGTTGAAGGGCTCAGATTGTTTTGTGGAGTACTGGAATTTGAAGTTAGCATGTTCCCCTTCTCTTTGTGAATATTATTCTAAACCAACAATGAACAAGGAATGTACACAAGACTTTATTTTTTATGAAAATAGGACACAACTGAAACTTCAT
>NW_007764557.1:11686-11927 GCF_000696425.1 Galeopterus variegatus
GAGAAAACTGGGTGCACAGCCCTCATTCAAAGTTTGCTTTTGTTTTTTGTTGTAAAGCCAAAGAAGTCTCACAAGAAAATTCAGTTGATTCAATCATTACAAAGAGACACAAGGACATGGGCAGCATTACAAAAGTTATCTATGGCTAAGTATAGTTAAACAATGGAAATTAGTAACATAAGTAAAATTATGTGACATTCCAAAGTACAATTAGTGAAAAGCTAAGTTGGTCAAACTGGCT
>NW_007764558.1:0-301 GCF_000696425.1 Galeopterus variegatus
ATAGAATAACCAAAGAATCTTTTCATTCTGTTTAATATGGAAAATATTGGAAAATAAGTACGTTGATAGTACAGTAGACTTTTAAATTTAAAGAAAATTTAAAAGAAAAAGAAATGGAGCTAAAGGAACCAAAATGAGATTTGAAATCATCTGTTAAAATGAATATGAATGTATTTATCCTGAGGAAAACATATATTTTGTTTTATTGGGGCTAATAGAAAGTTAATTATTTAACTAGTATTAATTATATTAATGTTTAATACATTAGCTACAACCAGCACTATTAACAGTGATATTTGGA
>NW_007764558.1:5981-6243 GCF_000696425.1 Galeopterus variegatus
AATTATATAGCTAGTAAATTGAGGAAATAAGTATTTCTGTTAACAACTTTTTGTTTATTGCATTCTAAATGTCTAATACTGTTAGGTCAAATTAGAATTCACTCTATAAAATTATTCATAGAATAACCAAAGAATCTTTTCATTTTGTTTAATATGGAAAATATTGGAAAATAAGTACGTTGATAGTACAGTAGACTGGTTATAGAATAACCAAAGAATCTTTTCATTCTGTTTAATATGGAAAATATTGGAAAATAAGTAC
>NW_007764559.1:0-477 GCF_000696425.1 Galeopterus variegatus
ATAAAAATAAACAGATAAAAGTAAGCCCTAACATTAAACACATTCAGAAAAAAACAGTGAACCCGACTACATACAAAATTGATAGGAAAATTCCACACAAAGAAAAGAACTGATTCGAATAACTTTGCCTGTATGCTCTTAGTGCTATATAGCCTAGGAATGTAAAGTCAAAACTAAAAAAATAACAGAAGAGGAAAGAAATACTGAACTTTACCTGGTAGGTTTGTTATTGGTAGGGTTACAGGCGCTTTAATTCTGAGAGTACTCTACGTGCACCACAGGATAGAGCAAAATGAGAACAGGGCACATTCCTGGGAAGCAGAGCTCTGGCTGTGGGAGAACGGGGATCCGAGCATGCGGTGGAGGACGTGAGAAGGAACAAGGGGTGTCGGATCTGACTCCGGGACATGAGCATGAGCCTGTTTTACACACACACACACACACACACACACACACACACACACACACACACACACA
>NW_007764559.1:5998-6243 GCF_000696425.1 Galeopterus variegatus
TGTGTTTATTTTCCCAGAAAGAAACACTGAAAAAATAAAGAACTAATGAAAAACAATGACCTATAAGGAACAGGTGACAACAGGGTAGAGGTGACAAGGTTTAACTCTGAGTATACACATTTTTAAATACGGTTTAAGCATTTGAACAATGCAAATATCTCACATATTCAAAAGATAAAATTAAATAAAAATAAACAGATAAAAGTAAGCCCTAACATTAAACACATTCAGAAAAAAACAGTGAA
>NW_007764560.1:0-392 GCF_000696425.1 Galeopterus variegatus
CATTTCTGCTCAGCCAAGGGAACATCCTAGAGCTGGCTTTGTATTCCTTGGACAACACAAAGACTCAATTGACTATTCAGGAGTGTATGATTGTCCCCCCCAAAAAATTATATCAAAATTTGTAAAGGAAATCTTGATTGATAATGGGTGCAGCCCACATGCTGCAGCCCAATTCCACATAGGAACTAACCACACCATTACATGTATCATCAAACTTTATACAGTGTGAATAAGAACAGAAATGACTTTTACTTCTGTATAATAAATGAAAAAAGGCATTTATTAAGCAAATAGAAAATATAAAACTTACTATAGAATTTATAGCAAGTAGAGGCATGAAGCTTTCAATGTTATGAAGTTGTTTGTTGTGCCATTTAAAGTACAGTCGATAG
>NW_007764560.1:6004-6243 GCF_000696425.1 Galeopterus variegatus
CATTTCTGCTCAGCCAAGGGAACATCCTAGAGCTGGCTTTGTATTCCTTGGACAACACAAAAACTCAATTGACTATTCAGGAGTGTATGATTGTCCCCACAAAAAACATTATACCAAAATTTGTAAAGGAAATCTTGATTGATGATGGGTGCAGCCCACATGCTGCAGCCCAGTTCCGCATAGGAACTAACCACACAATTACATTTATCATCAAACTTTATACAGTGTGAATAAGAACA
>NW_007764561.1:0-368 GCF_000696425.1 Galeopterus variegatus
CCTGTCTGCAGGCTGCCTGAGGGATCTCTGTGATGCCTAACTCAGAGTTCAGATATCAAAAATAGCTTGGATCTCAGGTGAGGGGAGGCTTTGGTATGCAGCAGGCACAGCTTGTGAGAGCCACAACAGCTCTGCAGACCGGTAGTTGCCTTAGCCAAGAGATTACTGGCAGGGGGATACAAAAGAATATCTAAATCTAAGGCCTCCAAAAATGAAATAGGGGTGAGGCTTTTTTTGGGGGAAAATTAAGACTTTTAAAAATAGCCATGTGCACACAAAAATTGGATAAAAGCACATACACTGGCCCAGGGAAGACTTATGACCTGAAAAGACTTGAGAAGAACTTAGGCCTCCACACTCACTGATTA
>NW_007764561.1:5938-6243 GCF_000696425.1 Galeopterus variegatus
AAAATAAAGTCCATATGTGAAGATTCTGCACCCAATGACATCCTCAATGATTAAAGACTGAAAGTTTTTCCTGTAAGATCAGAAACAAGGTAAGGATGCCTCCTTACATCACTTCTATTCAACATAGTACTAGAAATTCTAGCCGGAGCTAGGCAAGAAAATAATGATAAAGGTATCTAATTTGGAAAGGAAGAAGTAAAATTATCTCTTTTAGCAGACGAGATGATCTGTTAGCAGATAATGATTCCACCAGAAAAATTAGAATACACAAATTCAGCAAAGTTGTAAGGTACAGACTCAACATG
>NW_007764562.1:0-389 GCF_000696425.1 Galeopterus variegatus
TTGTCAGGAGGATGTCACTTTTGATGTTTTTATCTGAGGAAATACAACTGTCAATGTCACATAAATTTATTGTCCTTTCTGTGTGTTCATTTTTGCTTTGTAGGAATTAGGAATAAGGACTATAATGATAAAATGTGTCTTCCAGGGCCGGCCCGGTGGCGCACTGGATAGTGCGCCGCTTGGGAAGCGCGGCGGCGCTCCCGTCGGAGGGTTCGGATCCCGCATACAGACCGGTTCCCGCTCACTGGCTGAGCGAGGTGCGGGAGCAACACTGAGGCTTGCGATCCGTTGCCGGACATGGAAAAAAAGACAAAAGACAAAAAAAAAAAAAATGTGTCTTCCAATCCAAGATAATATGTCTCTTTGTTTCTTCAAAAATCTCTAGAAAT
>NW_007764562.1:5526-6243 GCF_000696425.1 Galeopterus variegatus
TTTTTTTTTTTACAAAATTTTCTGAAAGTATCATGGAGTCTGAAATTTTTGTGTAATAGCTTTTGTTGTCATTTTTATGATACAAAAAATATTCCTTTAGTTTTCTCCTCATATGATTTTGTATTTTATTTTCTACTATGCAATAATTCATCTCTTTCATTGATTTGAAATTTAAAAAGTGTCTGACTAATTGCATTTGTGATGCGATCCAGTAATTGATAATATTGTGCTGGTCGTCATCAAAAAGTTTTGTTTTGTGAGTTAAGATTCTTGACACTATTAGTGCTATCAATTATTTGTTATACTATGCAAGTAGATGTGCATCAAAACAGAAAATAATGAAAATGGAATTTAAATGAGTAATAAATTAAAATTGTATAGTACAAGTACTATCTAATTCCAGTCTATTATATTTGTGCATAACACCACAGAAATGCAGTGTCAATGATGCTTACCACAGCTAGTACACCATCTAAGGGAGGGAATGCCTCCAAATATATTATACGCAAAGACTTACTAATAATGATTTGTCAGGAGGATGTCACTTTTGATGTTTTTATCTGAGGAAATACAACTGTCAATGTCACAAAAATTTATTGTCCTTTCTGTGTGTTCATTTTTGCTTTGTAGGAATTAGGAATAAGGACTATAATGATAAAATGTGTCTTCCAATCCAAGATAATATGTCTCTTTGTTTCTTCAAAAATCTCTAGAAAT
>NW_007764563.1:0-351 GCF_000696425.1 Galeopterus variegatus
TAGATGTTAAATTGCCATATTGTCTGAACCAGTTCAAGTTGCAGTTTTATGTTACTTGCAGTCAAAGTTAGCCTAACAAAAACAGTTATCAAATGCATATTATCTTATTTCTAAGTTTATCTTAAACATAGACTTTGCTTAAGTTCATTATAAACCTAATACCTAAACATAGTGACTGGTCCACATTAGTCATATTTTCAGAGGAATGTAAGTAGTGTCTAATTTCTGTGCCTGCATATCATGACCATAGTTCTCTGCTCCCCCAGGTCCAGACATTATAATGTGATGACCCACTCCCTAAACAGGCCTGCCAATTTTGGATTTTTCAGGAGAATATTTTTAAAACTAAAC
>NW_007764563.1:5728-6243 GCF_000696425.1 Galeopterus variegatus
CAGTTTTTTATTGAAAACCCTACTATTTGGTTACTCAGTACTCATTTCTCACCTCCACCCCAATTTTCTAGTGGTATTCATCCTGGCTCCCTCGTGTCCCAGAGGACGGTGACCCAATCCTCTAGGTAGATCTTGTGTAGTCTAAACCCAAGCTGGAAATCTCACTTTCTTCCCAATGCTTAGCTTAGGAATGAACATGTGACTTACAAATTTGGGAACTGGAACATAAGGGGAAGTCTACGGAAGGGTTTCTAGAAAATGTTATCTTGGTCCTAGGAAGAAAAGATTGTTTACTGGGTGTTGCTATGTCTGGAGGCTAGAGCTTCTTCAGCCATTCTGCACAAGGAGAGCTAGCCAGAGGGCACACGTGACACACTAAAGAAAATGGGACAAAGAGATGGAAACAACTGGGATCCTTTAAGACATTGTTGAGCTGCTAGACTCCCTGTTATGTTAGATGTTAAATTGCCATATTGTCTGAACCAGTTCAAGTTGCAGTTTTATGTTACTTGCAG
>NW_007764564.1:0-227 GCF_000696425.1 Galeopterus variegatus
AGGAGTTGTGAGAGTGGGCATCCTTGTCTTGTTCCTGTTCTTAAGGGAAAAGCTTTCATCTTTTCCTCATTCAGGATGACATTGGTGATTGGTTTGCTGTATATGGCTTTTATTGTTTTGAAATACTTTCCTCCTATACCTATTTTGCTGAAGGCCTTTATCATAAAGGGGTTTTGAATTTTGTCAAATGCTTTTTTTGTTGTATCTTTGTCTGGTTTTGGTATTAG
>NW_007764564.1:5871-6242 GCF_000696425.1 Galeopterus variegatus
GTGTTGATTTTGTATCCTGTGACATTACTGAAATTGTTAATCAGCTCTAAGAGTTTTTTTTGCAGAATCTTTAGGTTTCTCTATGTATAGGATCATGTCATCTGCAAACAGGGACAGTTTGACTTCTTCTTTTCCAATCAGGATGCCCTTTATTTCTTTCTCTTGCCTCATTGCTCTGGCTAGTATTTCCAATACTATGTTAAAGAGGAGTTGTGAGAGTGGGCATCCTTGTCTTGTTCCTGTTCTTAAGGGAAAAGCTTTCATCTTTTCCTCATTCAGGATGACATTGGTGATTGGTTTGCTGTATATGGCTTTTATTGTTTTGAAATACTTTCCTCCTATACCTATTTTGCTGAAGGCCTTTATCATAA
>NW_007764565.1:0-6242 GCF_000696425.1 Galeopterus variegatus
TGTATATCTCTTTTGTAAACTGTCTTTTAAGATATTTTACTCTTTTTAAAAATTGGATTGTTTGTCTTATTGTTAAGTGTCCTTTATATATTTTGGATAAAGGTCCTTTTTAGACATATATTTTGCTAATATTTTCTCCCGGGCTGTGACTTATCTTCTCATTCTTCTAACAGTGTCTTTCATAGATACATTTTTTTAAATTTAACAAAGCCCAAATTATCAATTGTTTATTTCATGGACATTGGTTTCATGTTGTATCTAACAACTCATCACTAAACCCAATGTCAATTAGATTTTCTTCAAAAAAATATAATTTTTACGTTTACAATTGTCATTTATTTCCAGTTAGCTTTTGCACAATGTGCAAGGGCTGTGTCTTAGTTCGTTTCCTTTTTATTTCTTTTGCACGCATGTACCTCCAATAGTTCCAGAACCATTTGACAAAGAGATTATCCTTTCTCCATTGAATTACTTTTGCACCTTAGTCAAAAATCATTTGAATATATTTATTTGGGCCAATTTGTTTGGTTCTGTTGATTTAAGTGTCTTTTGTTTCACCAATACCACTCTTTTTTTTTTTTTCCTTTTTGTCTTTTTTCGTGACTGGTAACGGGATTGCAACCCTTGGTATCGCAACCCTCGGTGTCACGCCCATACCGTGACCGGCAATGGGATCACAACCCTCGGTGTCGCGCCTGCACCGCACTCAACCAGTGGGCAGACCGGTCTCTATATGGGATCCGAACCCTCAGCAGGAGCGCTGCTGCGCTCCCAAGCGCCACACTCTACCGAGTGTGCCACCGGGCCAGCCCCCAATACCACTTTTTCTTGATTATTTTAGCTTAATAGTATGTCTTAAAATTGATTAGTGTAAGTCCTCCGACTTCGTTCTTTTTCAATATTGTGTTTGTTATTCCAGTTCCTTTGCCTTTCAATATTAATTTAAGAATAAGTTTGTTCATATCTATGAAGTATCTTGCAGGAATTGTGATTGGGATTGCACTCATTCTATACATCAATTTCAGATGAATTGACATCTTGAGTCGTCCAATTCATGAACAAGGAATATTTCTTTTATGTAGATATTCTATGATTTCATTCATCAGTGTTTTGTTTTCTAAAAACAGATCCTCTAAATTCTTTCATATATTTGTACTTAAATACTTTGTTTTTGTACTATGATAAATACTATTTTTAAATTTCAAATTCCAATTGTTCAATGCTTGTATATAGGAAAGCAGTGGACTTTTGTGGGGTGTTCTTTTATCCTGTGCCCTTGCTATACTCACTTATTAACTCAAGAGGAATTTATGTAGATTCTTTGAGGTTTTCTACATAAACCACTTCGTCATTGGCAAATAGTTTTTTTTTTCCCCTTCCTTTCTAATGTCTAATTTTTTTTTTTTTGTATTAGCCTGCAGCTTCCAGTGTGATATTGAATAGAAATTGTGAGAGGGGATATTTTTCCCTAGTTTCCAATTTCAGAGACAGCATTCAGTGTTTCACCCTTAATTACTTTATAATGTTACTTGTATCGTTCTTTTGCAGTTGTTCTTGATAAAGTTGAACCTATTTTAGGGTGGCTAATAGTGTTTCATGAGTGGGTATTAGATTTTATGAAATGCTTTTTCCCTGTGCCACTTGGTATGATTATATGATTTTCCTTCTTTGATAGGTGAAGGACATTCACAGATTTTTGAAACCTTAACTAGCCTTCCATATTTGAATAAATCCCCCATGGTCTTGATGTAATTATTTTTATGCATTGGTAGATTCTATATGCTAATATTTTATTAAATGCTTTTGCACCTATATTCATGAGAGTTATTTGTCAACAGTTTTATTATTATTTTTCTTCTTGTAAGTCTTTATCTTTGTTTTGGTGTTAAGTTAATGCTGGTCTTACAGAATGAGTTAGGAAGTGTATCTTCTGTTTCTATTTTATGGTAGAGGTTGTAGAAAATTAGTACCATTTTATTCTTAAATGTTCGGTGTAGTTCAAGATGAAATCATCTGGGACTTTTGGACTTTTTTCTTGGGTATTTAAATCATTGATTTAATTATTTTATAAATATTAGCCTATTAAGACTATTTATTTCTCCTTGCGTTTTAGAATTTCATGTCTTTCAAATAATTGGTCCATTTCATCTAACTTATCAAATGTGTGAGTATAGAGTTGTTCGTAGCATTGCCTTATTACCCATTAAATTCCTTTATTATCCATGGGATCAGTGTTGATAGCTCATCTATCATTTCTGATATTTGTTATTTGTGTCTTCTCTCTTTTTTTATTATCAGCTGGGATTTTAATAAATTGTTTTATCTTTGTAGTATTTGTCCTAGAATTTACAATATATACCATCTTGCCAATCCCAGTCTACCTTCAAATAATGATATATAGCTTCACATGTGGTATAAGTGCTTTCTACCAGAGAAGTCCTTATTCATCCCTCCTGTCCTTTGTGACATTGCACTTATTGATTTTTCTTATCCATAGGATATAGAAACAAAATACAGTGCTATTTTTTGAACAGTTATCTTTTAGATTAGTTAAGAAAATTAAATACAAGATTTTATTTTATCTTCATTTTTTTATCCAATGTTCTTCCTTTTGTAATCTATCTGAATTGCTGGCCTATACCATTTTTCTTTTTTCTGAAGAAATTCTTTTAAAATTTCTTCCAGGGGGCCGGCCCAGTGGCGCACTGGAGAGTGCGCCGCTTGGGAGCGTAGCAGCGCTCCTGCCAATGGTTCAGATCCCATGTGGAGACTGGTTCCCGCTCACTGGCTGAGTGCGGTGCGGGCGCAACAGTGTCTTATTGTTAAGTGTCCTTTATATATTTTGGATACAGGTCCTTTTTAGACATATATTTTGCTAATATTTTCTCCTGGGCTGTAACTTATCTTCTCATTCTTGTAACAGTGTCTTTCATAGATGCATTTTTTTTAAATTTAACAAAGCCCAAATTATCAATTGTTTATTTCATGGAAATTGGTTTCATGTTGTATCTAACAACTCATCACTAAACCCAATGTCAATTAGATTTTCTTTTATATTTTCTTCAAAAAAAATATAATTTTTACGTTTACAATTGTGATTTATTTCCAGCTAGTTTTTGCATAATGTGCAAGGGCTGTGTCTTAGTTCGTTTCCTTTTTTATTTCTTTTGCACTCATGTACCTCCAATAGTTCCAGCACCATTTGACAAAGAGATTATCCTTTCTCCATTGAATTACCTTTGCACCTTAGTCAAAAATCATTTGAATATATTTATTTGGGACAATTGGTTTGGTTCCATTGATTTAAGTGTCTTTTGTTTCACCATTACCACTCTTTCTTGATTATTTTAGCTCAATAGTATGTCTTGAAATTGAGTAGTGTAAGTTCTCTGACTTTGTTCTTTTTCAATATTGTGTTTGTTATTCCAGTTCCTTTGCCTTTCAATATTAATTTAAGAATAAGTTTGTTCATATCTATGAAGTATCTTGCAGGAATTTCGATTGGGATTGCACTCATTCTATACATCAATTTCAGATGAATTGACATCTTAATATTGAGCCTTCCAATTCATGAACAAGGAATATTTCTTTTATGTAGATATTCTATGATTTCGCTCATCAGTGTTTTATTTTCTAAAAGCAGATCCTCTAAATTCTTTTATATATTTGTACTTAAATACTTTGTTTTTGTAGTATGATAAATACTATTTTTAAATTTCAAATTCCAATTGTTCAATGCTTGTATATAGGAAAGCAATGGACTTTTGTGGGGTGTTCTTTTATCCTGTGCCCTTGCTATACTCACTTATTAATTCAAGAGGAATTTATGTAGATTCTTTGAGGTTTTCTACATAAACCACTTCGTCATTGGCAAATATTTTTTTTCCTTCTTTTTTTTTTTTTTGTATTAGCCTGCAGCTTCCAGTATGATATTGAATAGGAATTGTGAGAGGGGATATTTTTCCCTAATTTCCAATCTCAGAGACAGCATTCAGTGTTTCACCATTAATTATAATGTTACTTGTATAGTTCTTTTGTAGTTGTTCTTGATAAAGTTGAACCTATTTTTAGGTGGCTATTAATGTTTCAAGAATGGGTATTAGATTTTATGAAATGCTTTTTCCTTGTGCCAGTTGGTATGATTATATGATTTTCCTTCTTTGATAGGTGAAGCACATTCATAGATTTTTGAAACCTTAACTAGCCTTCCATATTTTAATAAATCCCCCATGGTCTTGATGTAATTATTTTTACGCATTGGTAGATTCTATATGCTAATATTTTATTAAATGCTTTTGCATCTATATTCATGAGAGTTATTTGTCAACAGTTTTATTATTTTTTTCTTCTTGTAAAGTCTTTATCTTGGTTTTGGTGTTAGGTTAATGCTGGTCTTACAGAATGAGTTAGAAAGTGTATCTTCTGTTTCTATTTTATGGTAGAGGTTGTGGAAAATTAGTACCATTTTATTCTTAAATGTTTGGTGTAGTTCAAGAGTTAAATCATCTGGGACTGGTGGACTTTTTTCTTTAGTATTTAAATCATTGATTTAATTATTTTATAAATATTAGCCTATTAAGACTATCTATTTCTCCTCGAGTTTTAAATTTCAAGTCTTTCAAAGAATTGGTCCATTTCATCTAACTTATCAAATGTGTGAGTATAGAGTTGTTCGTAGCATTGCCTTATTACCCATTAAATTCCTTTATTATCCATGGGATCAGTGTTGATAGCTCATCTATCATTTCTGATATTTGTTATTTGTGTCTTCTCTCTTTTTTTTATTATCAGCTGGGATTTTAATACATTCTTTTATCTTTGTAGTATTTGTCCTAGAATTTACAATATATACCATTTTGCCAATCCCAGTCTACCTTCAAATAATGATATACAGCTTCACATGTGGTATAAGTGCTTTCTACCAGAGAAGTCCTTATTCATCCCTCCTGTCCTTTGTGACATTGCACTTTTATTGATTTTTCTTATCCATAGGATATAGAAACAAAATACAGTGCTATTTTTTGAACAGTTATCTGTTAGATTAGTTAAGAAAATTAAATACAAGATTTTATTTTATCTTCATTTTTTTCTCCAATGTTCCTCCTTTTTTAATCTATCTGAATTGCTGGCCTATACCATTTTTCTTTTTTCTGAAGAAATTCTTTTAAAATTTCTTCCAGGAATGTTCTGCTGGAGATAGATTCCCTTAATTTTATTTATCTGAAAATATATAATTTACTTCATTTTGGAAGAAAAATGTTGCTGAATATAGAATTATAGTTGACGTTTTTTTTTCCCAACACTTAAGATATTTCAGAGCACTTTCTTTGTGCTTGCATGGTTTCAGGTGAAAACCCACTGTAATTCTTATTCTTGTTTTACTATAGATAAGATGCTTATTCCTTCTGGGTACTTTAAAGATTTTCTCTTTTGCTCTGTTTGTCCACAGTTTAAATGTGATATGGTGTTTTTGTTTGTTTGTTTGTTTGATATTTATCATGTTTAGTGTGGCCTGAAGTTTCTAGATCTGTGGTTAGGTGTTTGTCATTAATTTTGTGAATTTCTTGGCCACAATTGCTTTGTCTCTTTATACCGTGCTTTTTCTTCCCTTTTGGCATGCCATATAAACTTTTTGTTGAAACCCAGACATTCTTCATTGGGTTATAAGGACTGAAGTGAATAGCATTTAGTGTGGGGATTTATGTTAATCTAGCTAGATGTTAGGTTGTGTTTACTTTTTGTTGTGGATACACATACATATGATGCCAAATTTTTCTAATGTCATTGTTTTTGTTTCCTCTTTTGAATTTAGGCTTCCTGAAGTACTTTTCCTCAGAGAAATGTCTTCCAGCTCTTTCAGCTGTAATTTACTACTATTATATTTAAGCTGTGTTATATGATTGTGAAGTGTAGGTGAGGAGAATCAGTTTTATAATGTGATGAAATTTCAGAGTTTTAGTTAGCTTCTGTCTCAGGGCTATGATATTCGTAAGTGTTTCTTCAGTGATATAGCTTTACTCCCTATGCCTCTAATCCTTTCCCTGGCTGCTGCATTAATGATTCATTTCCTTGAAGCCCTGACCCCTGGTAACTACATTTTCTTTCTTGTTATATATGACAAAATACACTCAGACTAAGACATATCATAGTAAAACTTACGAAAAATATAGACAAAGACAAAAAAAATCTTTAAAGTATCCAGAGAAAAATAATATGTTATTTATAATGAAAAGAAAAAAAAA
>NW_007764566.1:0-753 GCF_000696425.1 Galeopterus variegatus
TCTTCTTTGCCTTCCTAATTTATAGCCCCAAGGGAGGGATAATCCAAATACATGGTTATAATATAATGCTAATTTTATAAACGTGCTTATTGTCCAACTAACGTTCCGAAAGAGACAAACTCCACTCACTCTGTAGGCTGTTCTAAATGGGTAGTTTTGAGTTTAGGGGATTATCCTGACCTAAAATAACTACAACGATGATGTCTAACATTTGTGGAGTGCTTACAAAGTGCCAGCTATTTTTATTAAAGTTGTACATGTATTAAACAACTTACAACTTATAATAGCCCTATGTGGTCAATGTTAATATTATCNCCCAGACTAAGAGAGTCACTGAAGGTTGTGTTGAAGATTAAATGAACCAGTATCTGAAAAGCATGTATATTGGTGCCTGATGCTTAATAGTAGCAACTCATTAACTGCTGATATTATAATAACATGGACCCCCAGCCCTACTAAGCTGACTGGAACTTTTTTTGGTCCTCTAACCTAAATTCTATACTAAATTCAGGACTTATTAAGCATCTCTCTTTCCCCTGCCCATATCTTAATTAAAACCCTCAAGGGTTCACCACTGTAATTGGGAGAAGAGCACGTAAAAAGGACCTAGGGAGCAAAATGTCAAAGGACTCAGTTTGTTTCCGCACAGCTCTGGAACCAAATGTTACTGAGTAGTTCCTGCTGAGATCTCTCTGTGGCCTGTGAAGTGGCTCCAGTTCACGAGTTTGATTGCATTTTGCAACAACTCGTGGG
>NW_007764566.1:5782-6557 GCF_000696425.1 Galeopterus variegatus
TAGGACTAAATCATAAAATCTGCCACAAGCCTGAGTTACCTGTAGTGTATTCCACCCATACTTTAGAAAGTAAGCCAAATGGCTATCACAAATCAAAACCCAGTTTAAGGAACAATTTGCTCTTTTTTTTAGTTTTGCTTTCTGGGTAAGGCTTGCTGCTTCTCATTCCTTCATAGCAGTCCAGACTTTGCCCAGGAGGAGAGAAGTACATGGTTGCTAAATGGTGACCTCAGCTGGGCAGCACCTATCTTATCAATGCAGATTCATAGGAGAGCCAATGCAGCTGAGTTGTGTGCTGAGACTAGGGTCACTTGCCTAGTGGGCAAGTCTAAGCAAAACGTACAATGTTTCTTGTCACCTGTAATACTTTACACAAGTGAAATCAAGTTAAATTTAACAGGACTCATTATTTAAATAAACTTTTGTTTTGGCAGCTTGCTTGTAAGGGGATCGAAACTTTGACCTTGGTGTTATCAGCACTATGTATTTAAATAAACTTTTTAAACTTCAGATTTACAGAAGCGGCTCTGCCACATGTGCAGCAGTTTAAGCTCTAGTGGTTCATGTCATAATTTGTTGTATGAGGGACTGTTTATTGGTTTCTTTCCACTCTCTACCTCACCTCCCTAGACTCCTGCTGGTGTTCTCTGGGGTCACCCTCCACGTAAACTGCTTGCACTTGAATTGTTTGTCTTAGGGTCATCTCGGGGGGAACCCAGACTAAGAGAGTCACTGAAGGTTGTGTTGAAGATTAAATGAACCAGTATCTGAAAAG
>NW_007764567.1:0-385 GCF_000696425.1 Galeopterus variegatus
GCCTGTAGTTTTCTTTTTTGTTGTATCTTTGTCTGATTTTGGTATCAGGGTGATGCTGGCCCCATAGAATGAGTTTGGGAGAATGGTCTCTGTTTCATTTTTTGAAACAGTTTGAAAAGTATTGGTATTAATTCTTCTTTAAAAGTTTGATAGAATTCAGCAGTAAAGCCATCTGGTCCTGGGCTTTTCTTTGCTGGGAGGCTATTAGTTACTTCTTCAATCTCATTGCTCATACCCTGGATATTGGAGATGATGATTTTTGAGTTTAGTTTAAGCCCATACTTAGGGGAATTCTCTAGTAGAACAAACATGTTGGTACTACTGACAAGCTATTGTTATTAAGATATTTTATTTTTCCTTTTTGTCTTTTTTACTGACCGGTAAC
>NW_007764567.1:5855-6242 GCF_000696425.1 Galeopterus variegatus
TAGCAATAAATAGCTCAGTGCTCTTCCTAAGGGTGAACTTCCCTAATGAGTCACAACATGAAATTTTGTCATTTCACTATTTCTTCCAGCTGCCCATCTCCATCACTTGGCCTATTTCAACTCATAGAACAGTAACTAATTAAATATCCTGAGTTATCAGCCACCACATGCATTTACAGTCATGAGGTTGTGTTGCACTGAGTTACGAGGAGAGGCATACACACCAGAAAAAAACATTGCTCAAAGCTAGTTGTCCTGTGGGTTTTTTATTGGCTCTTATTTGGATGACTATGGGAAGAATTTAGTTTATGTTTTTTATTTTTTTTCTAAGTTGAAATATTGTAACCATGTGGTATGCAACATTACTTTGTAGCCTTCATCACCACC
>NW_007764568.1:0-461 GCF_000696425.1 Galeopterus variegatus
CTGTTCAGAGATGCTATCTTCCATACTGAAAAAGTACACGATAGCGACAAGAGCCAAAGGGTACACAGGCTTGCATGTGCACTAACTCTACTCATACATAACTTGTTTACAGTGGATGTGCTGAATCATAGCCAGCCGGATATGAGGTGACAGGGCCTGACCAAACCAGCTCCACTTTCCTCACAGCCTAATTCCCTAGAATTCAGAATCTTTGGGCAAATAAGTGAGTAGGAAAGAAAAAATTGCATTATATGCTAATACAATCAATACAACTCCACAATCGCAAGTATAAGTTTTCATAAGCACAATGAATATCAACCAGATGGACCTCTGCAAGGTTTCTGGCAATAAGAGAGCCATATGAATCATAAAAAGAAACTCTGTTGAGATTATAAGTCTATGTTTTAAATTTATACACCATGAGTCTGTTACTGACATGTAGGCATGGTTTTATTTATATT
>NW_007764568.1:6026-6242 GCF_000696425.1 Galeopterus variegatus
GACACAAGCTCTGCTGATCAGCTGTTCAGAGATGCTATCTTCCATACTGAAAAAGTACACAATAGCGACAAGAGCCAAAGGGTACACAGGCTTGCATGTGCACTAACTCTACTCATACATAACTTGTTTACAGTGGATGCGCTGAATCATAGCCGGCCGGATATGAGGTGACAGGGCCTGACCAAACCAGCTCCACTTTCCTCACAGCCTAATTCC
>NW_007764569.1:0-312 GCF_000696425.1 Galeopterus variegatus
CTCATATCCAGTATTCTATTATTCTAAACACATTAGCATTCATCTTTGTATATATGAGCTTATGCTTATATACATGTATATGTACACACTTGCACATCAGGTTAAATTAATTATTGGACAAGTTACAGTTTCCAAGTATTTAAAATTTAAGAAAGCTCATGTTTAAAATACCATGTGTAAAAAAAAATAGAAAAAGGTTAAACAAGCAACCAAAAAAAAGAAAAATACCATGTGCAAAAAAATGTTCTAGTTTCTTTGGAGAAAGGTAATGAGGATCTTCCTCAAAAGAAGATTACAATCTAAATAGGAAGA
>NW_007764569.1:5905-6242 GCF_000696425.1 Galeopterus variegatus
TAAAAATATTTGTATGAGTAGTTAAGAGCTTTTCCCACAGGTATTTTCCCATGTATCACTGTAAATAAGGGGATCTGAATGTGATAATAGTTGAAATATTAACTCTAGGGATATTTATTGAGCACTTCTTATGTGCCATGCCATGCACTATTCTAATGATTTTATTATATTAGTCCATTTAAATATATATTCACACTCATATTTAATTTAAACTTTCTAAGACTTAGCTAAATTACAAGCAAATTAAGACAGCTGTTTAGATAGCTTCTTTTTTGTCTCATATCCAGTATTCTATTATTCTAAACACATTAGCATTCATCTTTGTATATATGAGCTT
>NW_007764570.1:0-380 GCF_000696425.1 Galeopterus variegatus
TCTAATCATGTCTTCAAGGCCCACCTTTCAATCACCACGATAGAATCTCACACCCTCTTAATAGGCATAGCGGGATCAAGCTACTAATACATAAAACTTGGGGGAGACAATACATATCAGATTAACACCAATGTCTTCCATCCCCTCACTCCAGGATTGTGCTTAAAGGACAAAAGATCGTCAGCTCTGTTGTTCCCAGATCAAACAGCACCTTTAACTTCCAGAGAGCTTATGAGTTGACTGAAGAGGAGGTAAGACTGCCATCTCGTCTTTCTGTCCTGGAGAGATGGGTTGGTGTCACCCTAGAGACACATGTTGAGCTTTGGACCTTCACTCTCAATGTCTATGATGCTGTGACTTTTTGACTGAGTGGGTCCGGG
>NW_007764570.1:5999-6242 GCF_000696425.1 Galeopterus variegatus
CTGCAGTGTAGATGTCCCTTCATCCCCTATTCACTCAGTGTTCAAATTACTAAACCCCACCAAGCTGCAGAGTCCCAGCTATACAATGGGCATGGGAAGGGAACCGGCTCCAAGCATGATCATGAACACACGGTCAGTCCTTTTTTTTCTTCTCAGCCCTCACTATGTGCCAGGCACCATATTAGGCACGTTATACGAGAGTACTTCAAAAGTTCATGGAAAGATTCATGCTATCTTTTAATT
>NW_007764571.1:0-295 GCF_000696425.1 Galeopterus variegatus
AATTCTTTGCTTCCCCAAAGGCCCTCAATTCCCTGTACAAATTTCTCCACTTTCTCTCCAGCAATTTTCAAGCTTCAATCATTTCTCTGTCTGTGACCCTCTCCAAAAAACTTTAAGCACAGACTATTTCCGGAAAGCTATCCAAGAAACTAATTATTGTGGTTATATTAGGTTTGGGGTAGAAAAGAAAACTAATTTTCACTTCCTCTATTTTGTTTGGGGAAAAAAAGCCGGGACCATGAGTTTTTATAATTGAAGTAAAATGAAAATAATAATCAATACCTCATTCACAGAA
>NW_007764571.1:5877-6242 GCF_000696425.1 Galeopterus variegatus
ATTGGGGATCAGATTTCCACATGAGTTTTGGTGGGGACAACACATCCAAACTCCATCAGCAAGGAAGCCCTTTGAGGTTTTATATTAGTTTGTATAGGCCAGCCTCCTGGGGCTGAGATCAGGTTGGAAAGAGAGCAAGTGAAAGATACCTGGCACATAGACCCAGAACCATCACCACCTACCACCTTCAGCCCAACACTCCGTCTCTTCTCTCCTAATGCAGTCTTTATCAATATCCCTCCCTGCCAATCAGGTACAAAGGAACAGCTTTCACAACTTTAACTCTTAGAAAAGAAGGGTTCTGAATTCTTTGCTTCCCCAAAGGCCCTCAATTCCCTGTACAAATTTCTCCACTTTCTCTCCAG
>NW_007764572.1:0-211 GCF_000696425.1 Galeopterus variegatus
ATTGATATATAGCCTACTGAGGAAACTGAATTTGGAGAGAAGACAGAGAAGGATTCTCTATGGCTGGAGGAATGGGGATTCCAGTGTTTAAACAGAGTTCATGTTGTGATAAATATGAACTACGTACTCATTAGAATCTTTGTATGATGTATTACTTTTTAAATTCATGTTAATTAAAGAAATCTATACGGTTGGTGGTAAAGGTATAATT
>NW_007764572.1:5947-6242 GCF_000696425.1 Galeopterus variegatus
CATTGGAAGGTATCAAATTGATATATAGCCTACTGAGGAAACTGAATTTGGAGAGAAGACAAAAAAGGATTCTCTATTGCTGGAAGAATAGGGATTCCAGTGTTTAAACAGAGTTCATGTTGTGATAAATATCAACTACGTACTCATTAGAATCTTTGTATGATGATTACTGTTTAAATTAATGTTAAATAAAGAAATCTATACGGTTGATGGTAAAGGTATAATTCAACATTTATGCCAGTGATCATGTTAAATTGAGTCCAGTTATTGTAATGAGTATCAGTAGTTATCTAGG
>NW_007764573.1:0-932 GCF_000696425.1 Galeopterus variegatus
TCTGTCTCTCTCTGTAGAATTAATTCTGAATAAATAAGTAAGACTGTCTAGGAATGATGCATAATAAAATTGCTAAATAAAGGCTCTTGAAACACAATGCAAAGAACATTCTAATAATAGTTTAGTGCTATAATTATAAAATGAGTTTATCAAAATTTAGGAGTTGGGAGATGTTAGGGAAATAAAGTATTTCAAAGTCTCTTGGTTGCAAGGAGTGGAGAAGGAAAAGAAAGGGAATGAATGAGTTTTTCTAATTATCTCACCTTATTGGAATGGGGAATAGGGAGAATGTATAGCACTTTCTGGGGGTGGATACAGGGCACATTATTGGGGGAATTAGCTGGGAGTTTGCTTACAAAATATAGTAAGGAAGGGGGTATCTGATCATGAAAGCAGAGAAAGGGGAGAATCCATTCACAGAATGGAAAAGCAGAACCTCCACATTAACAAAGGAAAGGAAGGAAATGAAAAGCAACTGATCAAATCAGCAAGAAAATCAGGAAAAGGAGAAAATAACAATGTACATTAAATGAAGCATTAAGTAATATGGAAGAAATAAAATCAAGTAGATGAGTCATGACACTCAATATAAATGTACTGATTCTTCCACTAAATGACAGATTAAGTATATGCCATTTATCAGAAAATGCTTACAGACACATGCACAAAGAAAAGTACAGTATTAGACAAAGATGTGTAAGTGCAAAGAAAAAGAAATCAGGTTTGGAAATATAGACATCAGGCAAGGGGGCTTTTAAAGTTAAATGCATTAAACAAATTCTTATTAAGGTAAGAACTCTTGCAATACAACCAGAAAGTTGACGAAGGATTTGAATAAGTGATTCACAGACTGAGTGGTCTAACAGCTCACCATAGATGAAGAGATGCTCAAACACATTAGTCATGAGGGAAAAAAATAAAAACCACAATAA
>NW_007764573.1:5865-6242 GCF_000696425.1 Galeopterus variegatus
GACCTGAGCAGAGGACCAATGGAAAGGCTCCTGACCCATGGAAACTGAAAACATTAACAGGCTCCTGACCCATGGAAACTGAAAACATTAACAAGTGTGTGTTGTTTTAAGTTCAAGTTTATGGTATTTTGTTAGGTAGCAATAGAAAACTAATACAGGTTTTGGTGTCTAGAAGTGGAGTACTGCTGTAACAAATACCTAAAAACATATGTGTTAATTTGCTCATGCTTCCATAACAAGATACCAGAGACTGGGTGGTATATTTTGGGTGTAATCTCCTTATGAATGTGGGCAGGACATGTGACTTGCTTCTAACCAATATAATATGGCAAAGGTGACAGGCTGTCACTTCCATAGTTGTGTTATATGGCAAAGGT
>NW_007764574.1:0-301 GCF_000696425.1 Galeopterus variegatus
TGGAGTTACAAAGGAAGGAGTTTTAATCTCCTCAAATTCAGGTGAGCCAATGATTTCTTGTCTTCTAGAAAGTAACCTTATCTCCCTACTGAACCCAGTCCAGTTTCTGTCTGGCTGGGTCAAACACCTGAGGCCTCAAAATGAATTCAGTACAGTTAATTATCAGATCCTATCCAATCCTGGACTCAATCCAATCCAATAATTGCTCAAATAAACTTGGAAAGCTCAAAACACAAGTCTGTGGAGCTCAAATCTAAGAAAGAACTCACCCACAAACCCAGTTGCTGCAAGAAATGAGTGA
>NW_007764574.1:5949-6242 GCF_000696425.1 Galeopterus variegatus
TACTTGAATTAACACAATAGCTTTTTTACTGGTCTCCTTGCTTCTGCTTTTGTTCCATCGAGTCATTCACAGTACATCTAGGGAGATCTCATTGTAGCTAAGATACTGTGTCTTTATCTGTGCAAAACTCTCCAATGTTTTCCCACCTCACCTGAAGTAAAAGTCAGTGATCACTAATGTGATTTATGATCTGGCTCTCCTGTTACCTCTCTGACCTCATCTCCTCCTGGTTCCACACTCAACTACCCACTTTAGCCACACTGGCTTTCTCACTCTTTACCAACATACACCAA
>NW_007764575.1:0-369 GCF_000696425.1 Galeopterus variegatus
ATTTGTTACACAGCAATAAATAACTAATACATATATACAGACACAATGATTACCCAAAAGCGTTACTGAAATTCTGTGGTAAAATGAAAGAAAGCTTAAAGCTTCCCAATCTCTACCACCTCCAAAAATTAAAAATGTTGTCCAAAATATGAATAATACCAGAAAACTAAGCCAAACAAAGCAGCTATAAAATGAAGAAAGGGGTTCAACATCAGTCCATAGTGGACTTCAGGAACAGATAGACAAATGATCCCAGAAATCAACCACAACCTTTACTCCTGGTTTTCTGTCCTCAAATCAATGGCGATGAATAGAGAGAGTGATGAACACAATTCTAAGAAAAACTCTCTAACTCTCACCATTTGGATG
>NW_007764575.1:5810-6242 GCF_000696425.1 Galeopterus variegatus
ATATCTGAGTTTAGGTTAAAAAGACCCTTTCCTCTCTTTTTGTCTCTTTCTCTCATTAGTTAATACAGGACGAACAATCTGCCATGTTGTTAGCAGCCCTTTGGTGAGACCCAGGTGACAAGGAACTGAGGCCTGAAGTCCAACAGCCCATGAGGAACTGGGGTCCAGCAACAATGAGGGAAGTTAGTTTAGAAACGGATCCTTTAGGCCCAGAAAAGTGTTGAGATGATCGCAGCCCTGGCTGACATCTTGACAGCAACCTGATGAAAGACCCTGAGCCAGAACCACTCAGCTTACCTGCACCCTGATCCTTGGCCCTCAGAAGTTGTGAGACAAATGTTTTCTGTCATAAGCTTCTAAATTTGGAGGTAATTTGTTACACAGCAATAAATAACTAATACATATATACAGACACAATGATTACCCAAAAGC
>NW_007764576.1:0-293 GCF_000696425.1 Galeopterus variegatus
AGTTAATTGAAGTTAGGTCATATTTCTTTAATTCCTCAACTATATTTGTATAATTAGCTCATGAACATTTTGAAATTGTTTCTTGTCCCAAATCTCAAATTTTCTGTTTTCAAACAAGATCTGATGTAAACACCCATGTACATGGTACACATATTTGCTTTCAAATTACTCCTATATTTAGTGGGGCTTAACAACAAATATTTATCATTTCACAATTTCTGTAGCTTAGAAATTGAAAAGTGGCTTAGCTGGATGGCTCTGACTCAGGGTCTCTCACGAAGTTCAAGTCCAGA
>NW_007764576.1:5036-6242 GCF_000696425.1 Galeopterus variegatus
ATTACTAACTTTAGATAAGAAATAAATGCTTTATTTCTACCATACTGGAAGTACCTTGTAGCGTGCTGGTCATATACAATGGTTTCAGGGTCGGCCCGGTGGCGCACTGCTACAGTGTGCCGCTTGAGAGCGCGGTGGCGCTCCCGCCGAGGGTTTGGATCCCACATACAGACCGGCCGCTCACTAGCTGAGCGAGGTGTGGGCGCAACACCGAGGGTTGCGATCCCATTGCCGGTCCCGGTCCGGTACGGGCACAACACTGAGGGTTGCGATCCGTTGCCGGTCACGAAAAAAAAAGACAAAAAGGAAAAAAAAAAATATATAATGGTTTCAACAGATATTGTAGCCTTGACATAGCCAATTCTAAATTTTTGTTTTCTGAATATTTTGTTTTTGAATTAATTTCCTTCATTCTATGACTGTATAAAAACATCATGTCATATACTTTTGCTAACATGCAAATAATGAAATTATTTTAAAAATATGTGGAAAGATTGACATTACATAATAATAAAATGATACCAATTTTCTCTGAATATTCTATGAAGTGCACTTTGCATATTAATACTTTTGAGGAGAGATGCCCAAAAAACAAAAACTGGAATTTCCTTTCAAAAAGGGTATTTAAGTAAGCGTTGTGCAGAGCTGGCTCACACAAGTTCACAAGAGACCATTGTGTGCACCTCTTCCCAATTCTGTGTTCAGTGTTATCATGCTCCAATTCTGTGTTCAGCCTTATCATGCTGATGCTTTAAAATCAGCCACAGTACTTACACTATGTAAATTACAGAAATTTAAAAATGCTAGAAAACACATCTCTACTCTCACAGGAGAGTCAAATTTAAAACATTTTCCAGTACAGCATATTATTGAATACAGAAGTTCATTTATTCCCACTTTGATAAATGACTAAGGCAAAAGGACAAATTAGCAGGATTGTGCATGCAGATAAACATTTGGGAAAAAAATGCATACTGCTTTCAAATCTTCAGCATTTCAAGACAAATTAATAATCTATGGAAGAAAATACAAAAATCTAACTTACTCTTTGCTTAATATCAATTTTGATATCTAATGTTTTCGACTAAATTGAGGCAGGAAGGGACTGGAGAAGATAGGAAAAAAAAGACTTAGTAGTTTGTATACAGAGAATACATAGAACAGCACAGAAAAGCTTTATAAATACAAGGACCATGCAATCCTGTA
>NW_007764577.1:0-501 GCF_000696425.1 Galeopterus variegatus
CTGGTCGTACATATTGCTTAACTTTTAAATAGCAGGATTTTGTTCTGTGACCCTCTAGAAAAGTTGATTCATGAAGGTTTTTGTACCCCTGGGATTTTAACCCTTTCTCTGGCCATGGGTTAAAAGGAATACCTTCCCAGTTTGCGGTGTGCCTTTCCAGCTTTTTACATGTTCTTGTTTCTGTTTTGCCTACAGGGTGATCATTCATTTCCTGGTGGCCTCTGACTGTTGTGTCATAGAAACACAGTTCCAACGTCAATACTATGAAACTATTTACTATGGAGCTTCACATTTAACGTTTAATATTTGATCTATCTAAAATTCCCTCTTCTAAAAAAAACCCAAAATGACCACTTCCCTCATATATTCTGCATCCAAACACAAAGGGCCACATATATGACTGCGCTGATACGAAAAACACAGAATAGGCAAATTCATAGAGACAGAAGGATCAGTAATTACCAGGGGCTAGGAGTAGGGGAATGGAGTGACTGCTTGTTG
>NW_007764577.1:6041-6242 GCF_000696425.1 Galeopterus variegatus
CCATGGGCTGCCCTGACAAAACAGACTGAGATAAGAGAGGAAACAGATATTTACTGAGTTGTAAATCCCCTCCCCTAGGCTTGTTTATTATAATTGTAAAAGTTATAGATTAATCTTAAGACCTCTTTAGGAATTCCCATCTGTGCACAAAGCATCAAGGTGACTGCTACAATGACCCTCCTGGGGTGACAGTGATGAACA
>NW_007764578.1:0-490 GCF_000696425.1 Galeopterus variegatus
GAAAATATATCCAACTCTTATACAAAACTATAGCTTTTCTGTAAGAGAAGGTTAACAGAGACTATCTTAAAGACAAGCAGAGAGAAACAACAAATCATCTATGACATTAGAATGACTGCAGAGTTCGCAACAGTAACAATGGGAGGTAGAAAACAGTGGAATAAAGTCATAAAAACATTAAGAGAAAATAATTGCTAAGCTAGACTTGTGTACTCAGCAAAACTATCCTTCAAGAACAAAGATGAAATAAAGACATTCATAGAAAAACAAAAACTAAGGGAACTTACCAAGAGACATGTGATAGAGGAACTGCTAAAGACAATTATATGTATATATGTATATGAGTGTGTGTATATCCCTCACACCCAGGAAGAAGGAAAATGCCCCCCAAAAGATGGTCTGAGCTTCAAGAAGAAGGCAAATAAAAAGATAATTTAAGACCACCGAACAAAAAATGTCCACAATAGTAATAATAATGATTATTATTATA
>NW_007764578.1:5991-6242 GCF_000696425.1 Galeopterus variegatus
GACATTATATTCCATTGTGTTGGAATGTCAATGTTCAATTAATTTTCCCTATAACTGAATATTTTAGGTTATTCCTGGTTTTAATTTTGAATAAAACAAACCCACAGAGCATATTATGGCAAACAACTATATACTTTAGTATTAACAAATCTTTAGATCTTCGCCACTTTTGATTTCAAATTTATTTTTTATTTATTTTATTATGAATATTCATGAGATACAATGCTGATTGTCACCCCTCATGGCATGAT
>NW_007764579.1:0-729 GCF_000696425.1 Galeopterus variegatus
AAATCTGCTGAGAGACCTATTAGGGCTCCATTGAATGTTATAAGTTTCTTTTCCCTTGCTGCTTTTAGTATTCTTTCTCTGTCTTTGGTTTTTGATAATTAGATTATGATGTGCATTGGGGTGTTCCCCCTCAGACTGAATTTCATTGGAGATCTCTGAGCTTCCTGTACCTAGAAGCTGTCATTTTTCTCTACACTTGGGAAATTTTCAGCCTTTGTTTTCTTTAATATGTTTTCTACATCTCTTCCTTTTTCCTCTCCTTCCGGTATGCTAATTATGGGGAGGTTATTTTGCTTGAGGGAGTCCCACATTTGACGTATTTCTGCTCCATTTTTTATTCTTTTTTCTTATTGCTCCTCCGATTTGATAATTTCATATGTTCTATCTTTTTGTTCTATATGTTCTGATTTTTTCCTCTGTTTGATTAAGAATGTTGTTGGAGCTTTCTATCAAGTTACTCAGTTCAGATAATGTATTCTTTATTTCTAGAATTTCCATTTCCTTTGTTGTGTTTCTCATTCTGCTCCTGGATTTATTTCTAGATATCATTTAATTTTCTATCTGTATTTTCTTGTGACTCTCTGAACATCCTTAATAGGCTTATTCTGAACTCTGTGTCGGACATTTCATATACCCGCTGTCCCTCTGGGTCCATTGCTGGTGCCTCATTTGTTGGTGTCATATTTCTCTGTTCTTTCTTGATCTTTGTGTCTTTATGTTGATGCCTGG
>NW_007764579.1:5749-6242 GCF_000696425.1 Galeopterus variegatus
CGGGAGCGCCACCGCACTCCCAAGCGGCGCACTGTAGCAGTGCACCACCGGGCCAGCCCCTTTTTTGTTACTATTTTAAACAGGATCTTTTATTTCCTTATATCTCCTAACCAGCTATTTTGGTAGATGTGAGTGCTGTTTGATTTCCATTTATATAAATGGAATTCCTTAACTTCTGCTTGACTTTGTAATGTTTTTATTTGATTCACTTTTTTCTGGATATACCAGGGAGGTGCAAACTACAACCTGTGGGGCAAATACAGCCATTGCCTGTTTTTGTACAGATGAGAACTGAGAATGGTTTTACATTTTAAAAGGATTAAGGAGGAGGAAAAAGAGGAGGAGGAGATGTGACAGAGACCACAAGCAGCCCGTGATATTTACTATCTGGCCATTCAAAGGAAAAGTCTACCGACCCTTGAAGTACACCATAATATAATTTACACATAATGATAATTTATCTCTGCCTTTGTAACTGTTACGTCTAATTTCT
>NW_007764580.1:0-256 GCF_000696425.1 Galeopterus variegatus
CTGTTTTTATGCCAGTACCATGCTGTTTTGGTTACTATAGTTTTGTTGTACAATTTGAAGTAAGGTAGTGTAATGCCTATGACTTAATTTTTTATTTGTTCAGCATTGCTTTGGCTATTCTGTTTTTTTTTTGTTCCATATGAATGAGATTGTTTTTCTCTATTGCTGTGAGGGGTGTCATTGGTATTTTGGTGGATACTTCATTGAATCTGTAGATGGCTTTGGGTAATATGGACATTTTCACAATGTTAATTCT
>NW_007764580.1:5909-6242 GCF_000696425.1 Galeopterus variegatus
CACAGAAAATAAAAGATTAAGCAAGCTTGAATACATGGTAGAAACTATTTTAATAGTAGAAGCTATTAAAAATGAAATACAAAGAGAAGAGTAGAGAAAAAAATAAACATAGCATCAATGATCTGCAGAACAAAATCAAATAGATGTGTAAGTAATTAGAGCCCCATAATAGGGAAATGAAGGTAAGACAGAAAAAAAATTTAAAAACAATGGCCAGATACATACTTCCAATCAAGGTGGTGGAAGAGATGGCCCCCAGCTTCACTCTCTCTCACAATCAACCAATTTACACCTATTAAAAAGTAACAACAGCCAAGCTGGGGCCACTAGAGC
>NW_007764581.1:0-638 GCF_000696425.1 Galeopterus variegatus
GCTCATAACCTACATCTTACAGGTGTTGTGGAAAAGACCAGGTGTTTGCTAAACCTCCACTTTGTGTGTATCCTCAGGAGGATATAACCGGAATGCAGGGATAAAAAGAAACGTAAACCTCTTCTGAGTTATACCCAGAGGGCTGTGGTTTGAATGGAGTCTAGAAAAAATGATCATGAGAAGCAAGAATCTGCCGGTGTTTGTCAAACTCTATACATTCTAGGGAAAAGAATATCTGTTTTTAAATAACCAGCCCTTCTTTAAACATAATTTTTCTGAAAATGCCAAAAGGCAATCCTTTCATAACTAGCCAGCCAGCCAAGGAGAAATTGTGAAAGAGTCCAGTTGGCTCCAGTGCAGTTACCTCTCAGGCACCTGCCATCCCCTCTGTTCTGCTGACCCAGGCACTATGCCTTAGCTTCTCCCCAGGTGCTCTAGGCAAGTTCCTTCCAAGGGAGCTGCTAATGAGAATTACAGGGCAGGCGGTGGTGCTGGAAGTGAGGCTGCTTTCTGTTGCTGAATGATTGAATGTCTTCAAGTGAGACTGTATTCATCTATTACATCTGTATTAATTTTTAAAATAATAAAAAGAGAAAATAATTTTACTTAAACCTCTAGTTTACTCTCTCAGAATGAGG
>NW_007764581.1:5972-6242 GCF_000696425.1 Galeopterus variegatus
TCCTGCAATCCAAAAAGTTATAGTCTTAAGTTCATTCTTAAAGAAAAAGACAAATAGTCAAATGTGCTAAGAATTATAGTTAAGGTGTCTCTGTCTCACCCCTGGAACAGATAAAATCAGGATGAATTTACCATTTTGAAAGGAGAACACACAATGGCTCATAACCTACATCTTACAGGTGTTGTGGAAAAGACCAGGTGTTTGCTAAACCTCCACTTTGTGTGTATCCTCAGGAGGATATAACCGGAATGCAGGGATAAAAAGAAACGT
>NW_007764582.1:0-276 GCF_000696425.1 Galeopterus variegatus
CTACAAACCCCCACTGGAGCAAGGCAAGAAATAGAATTTAAGACACTTTACGACCCCTTTATAGTTTCTCAAACTAGCAGAAAAATGTTGAAAAACTGAATTGAAAAATTGACAAATAAAAATAACTGAAACTGTTCATGGTTTTATTGTTAAGAATCTCTGATAATCTGAATCCACAAAGTCGCTGACATAATACCATTTTTCTTACTGCCAGGGGAACTAGCCCCCAAAATCATGACAGTCCCTCTGACCTAGATAATTCTGATACTCGTTCCC
>NW_007764582.1:5705-6242 GCF_000696425.1 Galeopterus variegatus
AATTGTGGTGATGGTCTTACAACTCCATGAATATACTAAAAACCACCAAACTGAACACTTTAAAGGGCGAATTTTTTGGTATATGAGGTATATCTCAAAAAAAGCTGTTATTTTTAAAAATGTTGTTAAGGAGCTTAGTTTCAAAACATTTGCTGGTTCCCTCTGCAGGTTGCCTTGAAGAAGAAACAGCATCAGTAAGCAGATCCCAAATCGGTCTGACTCCAGTTGGCTAGTATGTTTGCGGTGAGTGTTTTGAAGCTATCACTTGGCATCTTTGGTATTTTGAAGGTGGAATTTCACCAGCAGTTTTATTTTCTTCCACCAGAGCATGCACGCTCAGTTTCTAGGAGGTGGCTTTAAAGGACACTTTGGCCCCATCCTCTGCCTGGGGCACTGAGGCCAGGAGTTTACTAAACATGACTCAAGGATCACTCTCCTGCATGGTTTAAGAAAAGCACAAGCTGGAATTTGCTCAAGATGTAGCAGGCACACCGAGGTGGTGGGAAATTTCTTGATGAAATACCAAAGATGCACAGA
>NW_007764583.1:0-609 GCF_000696425.1 Galeopterus variegatus
CACGTCTGCTCACTGTCTGAAGAAGACACGGAGAGACGTTGGGAGGTAGGGAGGACGTCCCTCTACCAGGGAAGGAGCACCAGGGATGACCAGGGACCTCTGTTGCGCTAAACATTGCTTTCTCGGTGAGGCTGGAAGTCACTGGGGCCAGGGACACTGGAGGCTGCAATGACCTGGTGGAAGAGGCCTGTCAATCTTTCGGGGACCTTAGGCCAGCAGTTCTTCCCCAGGATTCAGTGTTATCAACTGTCAGGCACAGGCTGGAGCCAGTTGGACACTATCAAGTGTTTAGTAACAGCAATGGAACTCTTTGCCCAACTGAAGTCTCAACTGGAAAAGCAGAGCTGCTCAGTTGAAATGGGGATGGGGCGCACGTGACCAGCGTGAGAGCTCCTCTCCCCAGTCCCTCGCAGCCCTTAGGACTCGGAGAAACCCAGCT
Source organism: Galeopterus variegatus (assembly GCF_000696425.1). Classification (NCBI taxonomy): domain Eukaryota; kingdom Metazoa; phylum Chordata; class Mammalia; order Dermoptera; family Cynocephalidae; genus Galeopterus; species Galeopterus variegatus. The sequence goes on from NW_007764583.1 coordinate 440, forward strand.
GGAAGTTCTCATCCAGATAATGGGAATTCTTTGGATTTTCAAACTAAAGGAATTTGAACTCACAAAACTCCACATTGTTCCCACTTTTTCCTCTTTCCCCTCTCCAGGAAAAAAAAAAAAAAGCTTCCCGAAATTTCAAAAGCTGTGTGCCAAAGACAACCCACTGAGCA
>NW_007764583.1:6008-6242 GCF_000696425.1 Galeopterus variegatus
TCTCAGGAGAGCCACCATTTAGGACATTTTTCTCACTCTCTGCCATTGTCTGTACCCTGCCCGGCACGTCTGCTCACTGTCTGAAGAAGACACAGAGAGACGTTGGGAGGTAGGCAGGACGTCCCCCTACCAGGGAAGGAGCACCGGGGACGACCAGGGACCTCTGTTGCGCTAAACATTGCTTTCTCAGTGAGCCTGGAAGTCACTGGGGCCAGGGACACTGGAGGCTGCAAT
>NW_007764584.1:0-217 GCF_000696425.1 Galeopterus variegatus
TTAATTTTCACAAGTTATTATGTATGAGACACTTTCCCACTGGACCTGGTTCATGACAGCCTGGATGGACTATACCCACATACCTTCTCCCTGCAATCCACTCACTACTGCAATTATCCTCTCCTAATTATGTCATTCACAGTCCACTACCTTGCCCTGTCATACTGTATTCATTTGGGCTCCACCTTGTGTTTGTTAGTCTCATGTCTGAGCCTCT
>NW_007764584.1:5381-6242 GCF_000696425.1 Galeopterus variegatus
TATATATCTACCTACCTAACTTCACCCACCATTAAAATATATTTACCTGCATATAATTTAGATAAACTTGGTATTCTGGAACCATGAATTAATGGAATGGATTTAAGCAAGTACATGATGACACTATATATAATATTGCCTTGTAATTATTAGAATTTCAAATTGCTAATGTCTACTTTTACTTTATTTTTGTATAATTCTTCAGTCTTCAAATTTTCTTATACAGTAACTAATTTTTTAGTTACAAATCACACACAAAAAATCAAATACAGTAACTAATTAGCTAAAACAAACTAATCAACTAGGTAAAGTAGATTATCTATTTTTAGTTTTATGAGTGGTGAAGGAGAGACTCAGGAAGGTTAAACATCTTACGAAAACACACAAAGATACTCTATGGTAGAGCCTGCCCAAGAGTAGACTTAGTGCATCACAACCAAACTATAATTCCTTTCATTCTGAAAAGGACATCTTGAGAAATAGATATCAGTTAATTAAGGCTAACGTTTTGAAGCACTGTGATAAATGCTTTAGCACTCTAACCCACAGATCAAACATACTGGGTGGTTGTTAAAAATCCCATTTTATAGATTAAAAAAACCCTCCAAAAACTTAAGCTTAGATGTAGGGATAACTGGTTATCCATAGGAAAAAAACAAAAATAAAACATATCCTCCAAGAAGCAAACATAAAGACTTGTCATTTGAGAGTTTTATTGGGATTAATACCTGTGGGTGAGAAAAGGGAAGGAGGTGGGGAGAGTGGGGAGAGACATCAGACTGTGAGGTAAATCTGACCCTTGGAAGGAAGGAGAAGACAGGGGAAGGAAGGCAGATCTCAGTAGAAAGTCTCTGACTGCAG
>NW_007764585.1:0-314 GCF_000696425.1 Galeopterus variegatus
GTTCCATCTGAACCTTGTGCATTGCTGACCCTGGCAGCATGATCCTTGCTTGGCTGAAGGAATGCCACTACTGTGGGCTAGCTCGGGCTCCTGGTGCAGAGCAGGCAATGAGGTAAGAGGGGAATGTTCAGTTTCTCATCTGGGTCCCATTCCCTTTCCATTTACACAGCATATTAGCCACCATCTCTGTAGAAATATGACCTTCCTATTTAAAAAGCCTGCTGGCAGATAGTAAGTTTTATGTCATTTATAGCAATGTTCTTGATTTCTTTTGAAAATATTTAATAACCAAAAGGCTGCTTTGTAAAGATAAC
>NW_007764585.1:5773-6242 GCF_000696425.1 Galeopterus variegatus
GGGACTGACCCAAATGAGTGGAAAACACTTGGCTGGAAACAAGTATTATGGTTTAAAATCCATTTCCTAATGGACCAAGTCTTTAGATGAGTGAATCCATCTTGATATCATTCAATTCTACTCTAGTATGTCTGGTCCAGTATTTTTTCATGCTACTAAATTTTGTTCACTGAATATCTATTATGGGCCAGGCCAATGAAATTTCAATTACTGGAATAAATTTTATTCCAAATAATAAGCATTTTATTTATGTTAACTCACTGAATTCTCAAACCAGCCTTAGGGAGGTATGTGCAGAGAAGAAAAGTAATTTGCCTAAGGTCACAAAAGTGATACACACGGGATGTTTCCACTGTTACAGCAGTGCTCTGTGAGAAAATTAATGAAAACTGTCTGTCCAAAGGCACAGTACGGAGGCATCCAGCCTTTCCCGTCCACGTGAGCAATCTGGTTTAGAGAGGAAGTTGTG
>NW_007764586.1:0-631 GCF_000696425.1 Galeopterus variegatus
TTTATTACTTTTTACTCTCTTGTTTTTAAAGATAGTATGAATCGTTTCTAAGATCTCTTAATGTGCAGGCAGTAGAGAGATGCATGTGCACTCCACGGAAGATGTCCATTCCCTGGAACCTGTGCACATATTGCTTTAAATGGAAAAATGGACTTTGCAGATGTGATTAAGTTACAGACCTTAAGATAGGGAGGGAAGCCTGAATTATCCAGGTGAACTCAATCTAATTGCATGCAGCCTTCAAAGAAGAGAACTTACCCCTGTGGGAAGTGGAAGGGGAAGAGATTAAGAGACTGAGGGTGAAAAGAATTCCACATATCCTTGCTGGCTCTGCGATGGATGACCCTCACACAATGACTGCAAAGAGGCATCTTTGAGTTAACAGTGGCCCTCACATGACAGGAAGGAAATGGATCTTAACCTCAAGGAACATCTGCCAACAACTTGAATGAGCTTGGAAGTGCATTCTTCCCACAGCCTTCTCATAAGTCTAGCAGACCAACACCTTGATTTTGGATTTGTGAAACCTGGAGCAGAGAACTCAGCTGTACCAACTCTGCCTTCTAACCTACAGAGCTGTGAGATAATAAATGTGCACTGTTTCAAAACCCTAAATTGGGGTAATTTTTTT
>NW_007764586.1:1796-2806 GCF_000696425.1 Galeopterus variegatus
TAGTTTTAAATTCTCAGGGAAGATTGCCCTTTACCTTCAACTGAGAGCAAAGGTTTGGGACGGGTGACTTTCCCTGTAGTTAACTAGAGAGTGAGCATATCCTAGTTTACTCTTATGTTAAAGATGTAGCTGAAATCACAGGTTTACCTGGGCAGATCTAGAGGCCCTCCCCCCACACGTGGGACTTTGGCTTTGACATTTTTTTCTGTGCTTAATGTGGTCTTGAAAACTGAATCTCATATTTACCTCTTTAGCAAATGTCCTCAAGGCAACTGCTTTATTTTATTGTCTTTACCTCTCTTAGTTTCTCTTTCACATTGTATTTGGTCTCTGAGTGGTCCTTATTTTCTTAAAGGATTACTGAAGCAATTAAAAAACAAACAAAAATACCCCAAAATGATTTCTGTGTATTTCTAGGAAAATATCTTTAAAAATTGGAAACTGATGACATTGTAATTATTTTCTTCATTAAGGTTATTAATCAGAGAGCATGATTCCATGTGCTGCTAAAAACAAATCTCCAGCAGGAAGTCATTGACAATTTCAAGGCAAGGGAAGGACAAAGCCAATGGTTTTTGAGTGTCCTTATACCAGATGTTGGGCTAATGGGACACTTTGTGTTTTATTACTGAACTTGCCAAGTCAAGACCATGCCTATTTTGCTTGCACATTGTGTTTGAGAATTAGGCTGTACCTGGTTTTAAAGTAGTTTTCAAGACTAAACAGTTGCTAACTTTAATGAGCTATTTCAGGACGGATATGGGTGCCACTCACTGAAATAAACCACACTCGAAGAGGTGAAACTTCAATTCTCGAGTCTGACATGTTTTCCTTTGAGATAACCAAGTGGAGATGTCCTAGGCCGTTGGTCTGGGCTCAGAATAGAAATCTGGGCTGGAAGCATAAATGTGCAACAGTTTGGCGCCATGTGGAAGGACACATATTTCACATTGTCAGCTAGACAGAGCGCTGGCTGTCAGCAGGGAGAGTGTTAGCAGCAATTCACAAAG
>NW_007764586.1:5674-6242 GCF_000696425.1 Galeopterus variegatus
ATTTATTTGTTCTCAGCATATTAAAAATCTTATTTTTCAGCTCCCATTATAGCTTTTGAGAAGGCAGATGTCAAATTGTCATTTTTATAAATGTAATCTCTTCTTTCTGTTCTAAAGATCTTCTCTTTGTCTTTGCTTTTTCATTTTCATTATGATGTCTTTATGTAAGGATTTCTTTTTAGTATTCCTGCTTAAGATTTATTGGGATTTCTGGATCTAAGGATTGATTATTTTTAACAATTCTAGAAAATGTTCATCTATTATACTTTTTAATATCGCTTTTCCCATTTTATTTCCTTCTTCGGGAACTCCAATTTGATGCAACTAATGATTTGGATTTCTTTTCTCACTGTTTTTAGTCCACTTTCCTTTGTGACATCCATTTATCTCTCTCTCTACTACATTGTATTTAATTTACTAATCCTCCATTTGCTCCGCCAATAAGATGTTAATTTCAATTATTATGTTGTTTCCATTTTAATTATTTCATTTATTTCTCAAACCTTCTTTATTACTTTTTACTCTCTTGTTTTTAAAGATAGTATGAATCGTTTCTAAGATCTCTTAA
>NW_007764587.1:0-395 GCF_000696425.1 Galeopterus variegatus
GATGCCACAATTCAAAAGGCAAATAAAAAGGGAAGATAGGTCCTAAGACTTAGGACTATCCAAGCTTAAGGGAGGCACAGCTGGGCACTTCTAGGTGGGGTTAGCCATCTAACAAAAGCAACCTGCATAGTTGTTTCCATATCAACCACCTGTGAGAAGCAAGAGCATTCTGAAGCTCGTGAATTCACCAAACACTACATCTAAAGGTTCATACAAGGAAGACTTAACAGCTTCTATTGTCTTAGAATCATTCATTCCTTCATTTGATCAAAATTTATTAAAGGCAAGGTTATCATGCTCATAACAGGATATAACATAGTGAACAAAATAGACATGATGATATATTCCTTCACAGGACATACTCATATAATTCAGGAAAGGAGTCAGACAATAAA
>NW_007764587.1:5755-6242 GCF_000696425.1 Galeopterus variegatus
CCTTTGAGCTGATATTCTCAAGCTCACTCTTGCTCAAATTTGTCATCCCCAGATTTGTTTGTTTTTTGTTTTAATTCATCATATCTTTATGGTCTGATTATTAATAGTCCTATCTTTATGGCAAAAAAAAATGGGAAGAGATGGCTACAACCCAGGATCTCCAGTTCTCAACCAGATTCCTATCACTGCTGCAAGTTTTTGCAGGACAGATGCAAAGGGGTTATTCCATACAAGAATAGTAGTGTCCTGGTGAACTAGAGTAGATCATGTGAAGATAAAGTACTTCTTTTGGTTGGGGTAGTGGCAGAGTCTCCTATCGCCAGGCAATGTCATCTTATTCTCTTCTTTTAGATACAAATTAAGGGTATTTTATAAACTCCGCATTAAAAAGCCCTGTCTTAGGCCCTTACATGATCATGGCCTGTAGATGCCACAATTCAAAAGGCAAATAAAAAGGGAAGATAGGTCCTAAGACTTAGGACTATCC
>NW_007764588.1:0-539 GCF_000696425.1 Galeopterus variegatus
AAGTCCAAAAGACTGTAAATGATAAATGCTGACAAGGTTGCAGAGAAAAAGGAACTCTCATGCACTGTTGGTGGGACTGCAAACTAGTGCAGCCTCTATGGAAAATGGTATGAAAGTTCCTCAAACAATTGCAGATAGATCTACCATATGACCCAGCTATCCCACTGCTGGCAATATAATCAGAGGAACAGAAATCATCAAGTCAAAGGTATACCTGTTCTCCATTGTTCATTGTAGCACTATTTACAATAGCTAAGAGTTGGAACCAGCCGAAATGTCCATCACCCGATGAGTGGATAAGGAAACTGTGATATATCTACACAATGGAATACTACTCTGCTATGAAAAAGAATGAAATATGTCATTTGCAACAACATGGATGGACCTAGAGAAAATTATATTAAGTGAAATGAGTCAGGCACAGAAAAATACCACATGTTCTCACTCATTTGTGGTAGCCAAAAATAAATAAACAAATAAATAAATAAATAAATAAATAAATAAATAAATAATAAATGGCAGGGTTAGGGAAGAAGACA
>NW_007764588.1:5446-6242 GCF_000696425.1 Galeopterus variegatus
CTGATCTTTGACAAAAGCACCAAGCCTATACACTGGGGAAGAGACTGCCTCTTTAGCATATGGTGCTGGGATAACTGTATATCAATATGCAGGAGAATGAAACTAGACCCATACCTCTCACCATATACCAAAATCAACTCTAAATAGATTAAAGAATTAAATATACACCCTGAAACAATAAAATTTGTTAAAGAAAACATAGGAGCAACACTCCAGGGAGTGGACTGGGCACAGACTTCATGAATATGACCCCAAAAGCACAGGCAACAAAAGGAAAAATAAACAAATAGGATTATATCAAACGAAAAAAAAGCTTCTGCACAGCAAAAGAAACAATTAACAGAGTTAAAAGACAACCAACAGAGTGGGAGAAAATATTTGCAGAATATATATCTGACAAAGGATTAACCTCCAGGATATACAAGGAATTGAAACAACTTTACAACAAAAAAACAAGTAACCTGATTCAAAAATGGGAAAGAAGCTAAATAGGCATTTCTCAAAAGAAGATAAATGAATGGCCAACAGACACTTGAAAAAATGCTCAGCATCACTCAGCATCCGGGAAATGCAAATCAAACACACACTGAGATAACATCTCACCCCAGTTAGGATGGCTAAAGTCCAAAAGACTGTAAATGATAAATGCTGACAAGGTTGCAGAGAAAAAGGAACTCTCATACACTGTTGGTGGGACTGCAAACTAGTGCAGCCTCTATGGAAAATGGTATGAAAGTTCCTCAAACAATTGCAGATAGATCTACCATATGACCCAGCTATCCCACTGCTGGCAATA
>NW_007764589.1:0-385 GCF_000696425.1 Galeopterus variegatus
AGGCTGGCTGGCAGGGCAAGGTCTAGGGAGGTGGCCAAGCACTGGTGACACCAGTTGGGGGTCTGTGTGGTAGGCCACACCTGTTTTCAGGGGCCCAGTGAGGTGGCCAGTGATGCTGATGCTGTCAGTCAGGGAGCTGGCTAGTGGGGGGCAATTTTGATTTGATTTTTGTTTATGGTGAGAAGCAGGGACCTAGTTTCAATCTTCAGAATGCGGATGTCCAGTTTTCCCAGCACTATTTGTTGAACAGGCTGTCCTTTCCCCTCTGCATATTCTTAGCACCTTTGCAGGTGCTGTAAGTCAGTTGCCTGTGAGATGAGGGTCTATCTCAGAGCTCTCTCTTCTATTCCATTGGTAAATTTGTCTGTTTTTATGCTGGTGCCAT
>NW_007764589.1:5837-6242 GCF_000696425.1 Galeopterus variegatus
CTCTGTTGCACATCAGTCAGTGATATGATTAAGTGGCAACTGTATACCAAAGGCATTGAGCCTGATCCCCAGGAGCAGACGCATCCTTACACTATGGCCTTAATTTAAAAGACCCCATTCTGGCCCTCCTCTGGCCTCACCTCTTCCATGGGGTGAGCAGTCCATAGGTCCAAAGGGAACTACACCCCGTACCCACTTTCTAGACTTGCTAGGGGTATCTAGGATTCTCTGCCCAAACAGCTCTGAGTCCACTTCTAGGGCCTGCATGGGCCCATTCCCAGGTCTGTCCTAAAAATCACAACACAATATACTCCTAGGCCTAGGGATGGCCAAAAGGAGACTGCTGTGGATGGGAAGAGGGGAACTGAACTTGGACATGTAGAATAGGGTATCCACACACATGTG
>NW_007764590.1:0-1512 GCF_000696425.1 Galeopterus variegatus
GGAGAGAACATACCTTGAAATACAAAGCGGAGTGGGCAGGGGGAAGAGTGAGGGAGAAGGAGGTTGAGGATAATTGGGTGGGGGACACAGGGCACAATAGCAATTTGTGGTAAAGGATATGTTGCCAGCATGGATCTGGCCTTCACATCTTGGGCCAGAAGGGTGACAATCAGCTTTGTATCTCATTAATATTCATAACTAATAAAATAATAAATAAATAAATAAGAAAAATTGTAGAAACAAACAAACAAACAAAAAAAGAAACGAGCAACTGTGGTCTCCTTTCCTCCACAGCATCTCCATCTGCATGAACATGGAGGAGGCCGACCACCTGGCCCATGTTATCATCGTACTCGAAGACACCACCGAGCAGGAGGTGCACACATTAGAAGACTGCCTCCGAGGCAGGGTATCCCTGTGCAGGGTCTACGAAGACGTGATTGAGAAAAATGCCCATGCCTCTCTCAGAGTTATTGTGCGAGGAAAAACCTTTGTGAACCTGAAAATGGTTTTGCTTATGACGTATGCCCCAAATATCGCACATGAAGTTATTGCTGTGGCGCTGGGAGGGGAAAATGAAGCGAAAGCTGCACTGGCCAGAAAATTGAAGACATCTCCCTCATGTGAGTGAGCTCCTGTGTGAGTTTACGTTTTCGTTTTGAAACGATGATTTCAAAGCAGCTGGGAAGAACACCATAAGCTCTAGGACTATTCTGGATATCTGGAATAGATGTAGAAACAGATACGAAGAACTTATTATATGATTTGACTACAGTGCAAATATTTTTTTCTGGCTTTCATGATTGACTCCGTCCACCATTGTGAAAATGAATGAACAAATATTTAATATATAAAAAAGAACCACATTAGACTCTTTACTTTAGGTACTGACAATATTTTTGAGCTCAGTTTTTTCATCTACTAAATGGAGATAATAATACTCATCTTGGGTTGTTGTGAGAATTAAATGAGACAATGCAAGTAAACTGATTTGTATAGAGGCACAAAATAATTAATGAATTATTTAATATTAAAAATTAAATATTTATTATTATTATTTTCATTTTTTTTCCTGAAAAAAATGTCAAGGTAAATTTTGCAGCTATTCGCAAAAATGAAAAAGCAAATCTATATCCTTGACACATCTTTTTTGCTATTAATAAGGGTGACCCTTAGAACAATACTAACATCAATAACAATGATAATATTTGACTTTTATTAAACAGTGAGAGTGGAAAAGACATACTGTATTACCTACCTTGTTTCACTGAATCTTTACAGCCAACTTTCATAGTAGGTTATATTAATACCCCTATTTCATGAATAAGAAAACAGAAATTTAGAGGTAACTTAGTAAAATACAGACATATTCAAATTGAAACTGTGAAAAACTTCCTTCAGAATTTGATCTTAACAACTATCTTATACTCCCCCCTCCTGCTAGCTGTATGTGACACACCCACTCACCGCAGCCTCCCTGTTCCCCTGCCCCACACAAAGCAGTACTGAAAC
>NW_007764590.1:5885-6242 GCF_000696425.1 Galeopterus variegatus
CTGCATTCCCATGCTCATTGCAACTTTGTTTACAAGATCCAAGGTATGAAACCAACCTAAATTTACATCAGTGGATGATTGGATTAGGAAACTGGTATATACACACCATGGAATATTACGCTGCCATAAAAAAGAATGAAATTCTCTCATTTGCAACAACATGGATGAGGTTGGAGAAATTTATGTGGAGTGAAATAAGCAAAGCACAGAGGGATAAATACCACATGCACTCCCTCATAAGTGGGAGCTAAGAGAGAAGGAAGGAAAGAACACAGTGGTGCGATGGACTTGCAAGGGGAGAGAACATACCTTGAAATACAAAGCGGAGTGGGCAGGGGGAAGAGTGAGGGAGAAGGA
>NW_007764591.1:0-6242 GCF_000696425.1 Galeopterus variegatus
CGGGGTGGGGGGGGGGGGGGGGGGGGGGGGGCGCTGCAAGCTCAGGGGCGAGGTGCTGCCTGGTGTCAGGTGGCCAGTCCTGTGGGGCTGGTGCGACCGGTCTCATTCCTGCCGAGGTACGTCTCCGAGGTGCGCTTCCCCACTGGGTTATCGAGAGGCTTGTAATGAACTAAACTCACAGCCACCCCGTTTGGAATTTGTCACACTTTCGTAAGTTTTTACAAAGAAAATGTCGCACATAGATGTTGAATTACTTTTGCGTAGAAACAAATCAAGGGAAAATAAGGAGGGACATATGCTCACGGGACAATGCAGTTGGCCGGAACATGTGACAGGAGTTGAAACATCTTGTAAATCTGTGAAAAAGACCAGGCTCCCTGTGTTTCTGCCCCCAGCCCAGTGTATTGATGGCACCCAGTCCCCTTCACCCACTGAGTGGAGGATACAGGATGGCTACGTTCTCCAGTACGGGCAGCATCCCCTCCCTGCAGTGACAGCTCCTACCAGTCTAACCTCCAGACAAATGAGGCTGCAGCGCCACCCAGGAAGGGCTCCTTCCCCACCGCCAGGCCTTCCCACGGGTTGGATTCCCAGTGACGCTCTGCGCCGTTGTTTGCTATTTTTATCCACTTGTAAAAGGAGACCACCATGGCTGTGGACCCTCCAATGCATTCACGCTGAGCTGCTGTGATCAGTGGGGGTGGGGGGCAGGGAGTAGGGTAGGACCCCTTGGGTGCAGGCACTGCCCCCAAGCCAGCTCTCCCCCATGGTGGTGGGTGATGGGTCAGCTTCCAGCTGTTTAGCCTGAGCATCACCATCTTCTCCTCAACCCACAGGACCCCAGGAGAGCCGCCTGGAGGACTCTGGAAGATGTTGCTCTGAGCCTGGACCAGAACTTGCTCATCAGCACGGCTGGCCTCCTGGCAGCAGGGAGGAAACCACGGAAGCTTTACAGTGACTGGTCTTGAGGCAGAGGAAAGGTGCTCTATTCTTCATTTTACAATGTTTCTACAATGCTCTTTGCATAGCCAAGAGTGGCTTGTTGGATGATCTCTGCCGGGTCACTAGTCTTGGGTGCCCTAGTCTTCTATTCAGAAGATCTATGCCCGGTCACTAGTCTTCTGTTCAGCTATGAACAGAATTGAGATAGTTTAACATCTTCCCCTACCAAGCCCAGGAGGTTCTGTGAGTATGTTACATTTTTAGAAATTAATGAAGGTCTGAGGATATGTGTTTTATGCCTATAAACAAAGTTATACTTATTCATATTAGAAATTATTTATTACCACTGAGCCAGATATTCCTGTGGGTTTTTTAAGATGCTTACAAAAAATGGGACTTCTATTGAATTTCCAGTTTAATTATCTTAAATTTCTAGAAGTGGAACGGAAAGAAGGGGTTCCAGGAAATTTATAGTTTATCTCTAACTTAATGGAAAAGTTTTCTCTTCACCCTGAAGTAGTTCCTATTATTACTATTACTATTATTACTATTGCCTGAATTATCAAGTTGTGCCCAGGACTCTCACAGACCGGAGCCCTGGGCCCAGGGGCTGTGCTGTCCCTGTGCAGGCCTCCCTAGGACCACCTGCAAGTGCTAGTGCACAGCTTTGCTCCAGCACACTTGAGAGAGACATTCCGAGAATTCGTCTTAGCAAAACAAAACGTTTTTAAGGCTTGGCTGGGTGCCCCCAGCAGTGGTCAGGGGAGGCAAGGTATCTCGAGACCAGAGCATCTGTGGAGACATTCAACCCACTCTTCCTGGCTCCATTCAAGCCAGCTTAGTCATTTCCACAATCCAGAGGCCCGGGTGTGTTTTGGGTCAGTTTCCTGTAGTGCCTGTGGGGTCGATGCAGGAAGCCAGTGAACCCAGTCAAAGGTCACCGTGGCTAGAGCCAGGCCTGGTGCCAGATGGGGCCTCCCCTGCCATGAGGGGCCTCAGTTCTCCTGCTGATCGTTTATTTGCATGACTTATGGAGACATTGTCCACAATGCCTTCCCTGGGAGGAGAGGACAATTCCAAGTCACTGCAGAAACACCAGAAGTGCAGTGTCAGAGGCCTCAAGAATAGTCTGAGTGTGAAGGCCAGAGCACACACACACTGTCCCTCACAGAAGTGACTGTCACAGAAGTGGTAGTGCCATTGAGTGAGCCCCTTCTGGCAGGGACATCATTCCACTTCCCTAGGTGTCCCCACAGATGTGCCAGGCATGGTTAAGCACCTGGCATTTGTTCACAAAAGCCAGAGTTGTATGTCCTGAGCGTCTACTTCCATCAGACACTGCATGAGCTACTCAACTTAACGATCTCAATTTATTGTCATGGCAACACTCAAAGGACATCATCCCCTTTTTAAAATGAGGAAGCTAGTTCAGTGAGGCTGGGTAATTTGTCCAAGGACAGGCAGCAAGTAAGTGTCTTAGCCAGGAGTAGACAGAGGCATCTACCACCAAGCCCATGTTCTTCCACTCCTTTTATAAAGGTCGAGGCAAACAAATTCTACAAAGAAGAATACAGTGTTAAAAACTGGAAACAAAGAGGCCTCATTACTCACATCCATGGGCAAAAAGATCTACCTAAAAGAGACTGATTGCCTTTTGTGTTCTGAAGTCAAGGAGACACAGTCTCTTTCAAATCCAGGGGACAAGGCAGTTCGCTCAGAGATTCATTCACTCGAGGGACATGTATAGAGCTTCTTCGAAGTCCCAGCCTCTTTCTGGGGAAGACACAGATGTATCCAGCCCTAGCTCCTGTGTGGAGATGGCTGGGCAGTCAGACGACCCTCCTGCAGCCATCAGTGTCCCTGCGCAGGTGCCCACTGAGAAGGGTCCTCCAGGCCATGCACCACCCATCCTAAGACTGAGCAGGCAACAGGATGTCCCCTTCAACCCCACACTAGTGACGGGCCTGTTGGGGAGCCTGAGTCACCCAGTGATGCAGGGAGGCAGGCAGGGTGCCAGCCTCTGCGGGCCAGCCAGGGCAGCCAATGATACATCCTGTGACTCTGCATCCACACCAGCGGCAGAGGGGTGAGACCCGATGGCAGCCCCGTCTCTGCCAGGTGGCGTGGTTAAGCCTCCCCTGGTAATACACAGGAGCAAGGTGATTCAGCATTTTTACTTGTACCTGAGGCTGGGACCAATCTTATGAATGAAAATATTTAACTTTTATTTTTTAATATATTTCCAAGGAAGCAGTCACCTATACTGCTTGTTTTCCCCGACTCCAAAGAATGCTGACCCCACACCTGTGCTTTGGCACCTGAAATGACACTGTTGGAGAATCAGACTGGGGAACTGACCTCAAGAGATGCCCACCGCTTGGAAGTTGAGTCTGCAGGGATTTATCAGGAGGCACTGGGAGCCTGGTGGGAAGGCACACCCAGGGCGAGTGGGACAAAGGTGCTGGAGGCAGACAGCCCTCTGCCCTTGGCATACCTTGTGATGGCCTGCTTCAGAGGTTCCTGCAGGGATGGCAATGGTGGGCCTTGCTTGCTGGGGAAGGTGTACAGGGAAGGGGAGCTGTTGTCAGCTCCTCACAGCCTGCTGGGTCTGCTTCTGCATCCCCACTGACCTGGCCATTCCCAGTGCTGGCTTTGAAAGGATGCTGTTTTCACATCACTTTGGGTATGGGCAGCTCTACTAGAGACCAGCCCTGCAGAGTGGGGGTGTGGTGGGGGGCGCTGCTCAGCCCTCCAACAGGGGACACAGGAACGCTACTCTCATGCTTTGCTTGTGTTCTGGCCTAAAGTTTTCCTTTGTGCTATTGTTTTTAAAAGCTTTATTGGGAACATGAAAAGAATCAACTGAATATCTGGAGGGATATGTAGTCTCTTTAAGAGTTAAAGGAAACTACTATTAGAGGGCTTTTTAAAACAACCCAGGAGCATCCATTTATCTACAAATAATTAATGTACTGATTATATGATTGTCTCTTCCAGTGGCTCCCCCAATAGTCCAATAAGACAAAGTGAGTAATTTTGCTGGTAGAGATATTACTAATGCTTTGGTGCACCTAGCACTTTGCAACGATTCCAGGAACAGGTAAGAGGCAGGAATTCTCATCCCTTTGTGCAAATGAGGGGTGGAGCCTTAAGGACTCACCAGGGCCAGAGTAGCTTGCGGGTGGCAGAGATAGACCTGGAATCCAGGTGTTTCCTGCATGATCTCTCATGCTGCACCATGCAGCAAGTCTGTACGGCACCCTGTGGAACCACAGAAGAGCAGTTCTTCACATGCAGAGACACAGATTTACTGCAACGTCTCATTTCCCTGATTTTGTTGGAGTCATTATCTCCCAAGCCACTCTGAGGGGGAGGTGTGATTGTACCTTCTAGTACCTGAGACCATCCTATGGATTCTCTTGGTGCATTATTTCCCCACAGACTCACCTTCTGGAAGCTCTGCCAGCTCCCTCTCACGGGGTTGGCGGGGTGGGAAGGGGACAAGCCTGCAGAGCCATCTGCAATGCCAGCTTCTCCTTCCTCGGCTCACCCTCCCACCCAATCCCAATAGGCCAGACTCTCCTTGAAACCAGGAACTCTTAGGAAGGAAGCAGCCCCACCTCTTCCTTCAGGCTCTTCCTTTTAGTCTAGAAGCCCCAGGTGAAAGGAAGAAGTGACTGATGGGTCCCATTGGGAGAGAGGACGACCCTGGTTGGCCCTACACTTTTTCTGTATGAGGCACACAGGATCCTGCTCGCATGTGAGTGGAGCACTGCAGGACTCATGATTCCTGCAGCTGTTGTTTGGACTGAGACCTCTGTGTCCAGCAAGACGGTGGAAACCCCCCCCAGCCCCCGCCCCCAGGAGTGCTGCATGGATCAAGCAAGCAGCCTTTCATGTGCACAGCTGGGCTTGACTGAAAAAAGGGGGAGTCTCCAGACTCCCCTAAAGGGACAGAAAAAAGGCACCAGGCTGATTTAGGGGTGCTTGAGTTCCATTGCTCTGGCTTGGTGGTTTCTTGTCACCAAGGAGCAGGAGCTTTAAAACACCTGGGTAATGAGCAGTTGGAAATGAGAACCCAATATTGAACAGATCTTCTCGAAGGGAAACTTGAGAAAGAATGTTCCAGGAGTAAAGGGCAGGGTCAAGGAAGCTGCTCTGGGGATTACATTTACATAACTGCATGATCTCAGAAACCCATGCAATCATTCCTACAAAAGGGGTTGTCTTAGTTTGGGCTATTATAACAGCATAGCATAGATGGGTGGCTTATAAACAATAGAAATTTATTTCTCACAGTTCTAGAGGCTGGAAGTCTGAGATCAGGGTGCCAGCACGGTGCGGTCTGGGAAGGGCTCTCTTCCTGGCTGCAGACAGCTGCCTTCTCCTTGCATCTGCACATGGCGAAAAGAGGGTGAACGGGCTCTCTGGCCTCTTCTCATACGGGAACCAATCCCATTCATTCATAAGAACGCCACCCTCATGACCTAAGCACCTCCTGAAGGCCCTGTCTCCTATACCATCACATCCAGAGTTAGAATTTCAACCCTTCACTGGTACCCTGAAGACTCCTAGGCTGAACTGCTTCAGGAACACAGATTCAAATTATAGAATCTCCCGCGACAGTCAGCAGAGACAGTGACGAGCCAGATTAAACTATGGAATCTTAGCCAGTGCAACTGACCTTGGACTATTCAATAAGTAAGGAGGACAAAGGACACTTGAGAGGGAATTGAAAACATTTTTTTAAGAAAAGGGTACTGCCACGTTTTGGTTTTAGCTCCTGCTGTAATGCTATGATGTAACTAAAACAGGTATTGTTATTGCTGATTTTCAGATGTGGAAGCTCAATTCCAGAGAGTTCCGGGACTTCTCAAGGGCCCCACATTTATTCTTAACTCAGTTGAGGTTGAACCAGTGTGTCCAGAGCTCTGACTCCTCACAGACAGTCCCCTTGCTGGCTGAGAATACGCCCTTGTAAAGAAGTGACTGCAAAGCAGCTAAGCCTCAGTCCTGAGGACATTTCTCTAAGACACAGTCCCATTGTATACATCTTTGGGAATCATTTGGTGCTCGGCCCAGGTTGTTGTTAGGTGCTGGTTGGCATTCTTTGCTCCAGTAGTGAAACCACGCATACTCATTTTCATGCAGGCTGCTCTGCAGTGACAAATGAAAAGTACCCAGGCCAGGCCTCCATGGGGAGGCTCCAGACGACTGAATTGTTTGGCATAGCTATTTGTGCAAATGCAATAACCCACCACACTTGGGGAGAAAAAGATATTTTTTTTTATTATTTTGTC
>NW_007764592.1:0-477 GCF_000696425.1 Galeopterus variegatus
TTTTTTTCCTGTCTACATAGATATTTCCCCTAATAGATCTCGTCAAAAAATAACTTTTATTCTCCTGGGCACTGAAAGGGAAGGAAGCCTTATCGTGCACACAGACTCACTTCAGCAGTGAATGTCATCCCAGCCTCCTTGACGTAGACACTACTTTCTCTAGAAAACTCCCAGAATAAGTAGAAACCCAAAACCAAAAAATGTAGAAAAATGAAGAAAAATGATAAAGAGTATTTTCTGCAAAAAAACATATATTATTTTTATAATAAGAAAATTACAGTCATCATCAGCCTGTGCGAGGAATCTCATCTCAGCCACAGCTGAAAAGAGCTCGTTGTAATCTCGCAGCTGCATGTTCTGTTCTGAGACTCGAACCACTAAATAAATATCACATTTCTTGCCCCTTCCTACTTACATCTCAGTCCAGTCCAGTGACTTCTGCAGCCCGTCTGGTTCTAAACATACGAGGCTCTCTCC
>NW_007764592.1:2326-2843 GCF_000696425.1 Galeopterus variegatus
AATGACACCTCAGGTCTGCCTTCCTTCTGGAAAAACTCAGTTCTCCTAGGATGGGAGGGGCACTCTCCCAAACTTCTCAAATGCTCTCAAGGCCTGTGATGGGTGGGGCACCCATCCAGACTTCTCAAATACCTTTAGGACATTTTTCCCACTGTCCTAGTTATTAGCATCTGGCTGCCTCACTGCCAAGAGAATGTCTTTAGCAAACAGTTTACCTTCTTCATCCTGCATTGTTCTCCTGCTCTGCGCTTCTCTACCTCATGGCCAGGGTTCAAATTTTCCAAATCTTTATGCTCTGCTTCCCTTTTAAATTTTTGCTTTTGAATTACTACAATCAGTTCAGCTTACACTGGCTACTCAGTCTTGGGCAATTTCTTGCAGCTTTCACCCACAGTTCAAACAGCTGCATTTGCCCAGTCCATCAAGGAGTGGCTGCCTTGCTCTTGTGCATGTCTGCAGTTCTTTTGTAACCACTGCCACTGAGACAGGCATGTAGTAATGGAGACTAACTTTTCCA
>NW_007764592.1:4845-5567 GCF_000696425.1 Galeopterus variegatus
CCAGGCTGGGTCACCAGACCCCTTCACGCAGGTCTATGAGCTAGGTAACCAGCCAAAAGGCCCTTGGAAGACACAGGTTGGAAAGCTAGGCTGCGCCAGGTGTACGCCTGAGGTCAGCACCCACATGCCTGCTTCACCAAACTCTCTCTCTCTGAAGAAGACAAGACTAGCAACAAAACTAAAAAGATACATTGGCATGCATGCACACTAACTCCACACACACACACAAACACACACACAATTTACTTTCAAAGGATGTGCTAAGCCACACCCAACCAGACCCAAGGTGAGTACACTGACCAAACTATTCTATTATCCCAACAGAAGCCATATTAGGTTGATTGCTCCTAGCTCTGAATAAAGCCTATTATTTCTTCACTCATGAATCCAAGGACCTTTTCATATTACCTGGATCATAGACCTGCATGTAGAGGGTTTGTGACCCAGTCTGGACAATGGGCTCGAGGGGTCTGTGTAAGTCCTAGCTCTACAGCAGGACACCCAGCTTCCAGGTCATCAGAATTCATTTCTCTCCCAGTCACCTTTTCATAGCTCCCAGGGAAGCAGACTATCAGATACCTCATGCCTGAACTGGAAGCAGATGGACATTTGACACCAAGAACCAGGGCCCTCTTGAATGTGGCATTTGGGAATTTAGCAATACATTCTCTAAATCATGCTGTCTCTACTATAATTCCTTCCATAATTCAGTAATTCCTTCA
>NW_007764592.1:5970-6242 GCF_000696425.1 Galeopterus variegatus
TCCAACATATTCTCAACAAACTCTGTAACTTGGAATTCTGAGCTGTCATTTCCCAAGTTGCATGATCCATTTATGTGACTTCACTGAACAGGAGGAATTTGCTCAAACATTCCTAGACAGTCTTCATCATCCTTTGTTCATAAACCTCAAAAATTCAGCCAAGAAAAGTTGTCTTCTGCCCACAGGGAATTCAGAAGGGCTCCCTGGAACAATTCTAAAGGAAACCTTCGTATGGTGAAGTGTCACCTCCTGATCCTTCTCTACGTTTTTTT
>NW_007764593.1:0-708 GCF_000696425.1 Galeopterus variegatus
AATACACCTTCATCCCTCACAACTGCATTAAGGATATTGCCTTTCAGCTGGCCTGGCGTGCCTGTGTACAGTTTCCCATCATGCCCACCCATTCAGCACCCTTACATTATAACCTCATTGTCTTCTTTCATCAAATGCCTCTTTCATCAATTGTCTTCTAGGAGATATCTATCATTTTGCATGTCCAGTATATGTCTTTCCAGTTCCCCCTCAATCAGATCCTGTCTCCCTTCCTCAAAAATTTATTTTCCCTTTGTCCACATGGCAACCCTCGTCTACTCCACCCACCAACAACTTTACCTGGATTAACTCAATATCCTAATTAGTTTTTTGTGTGTCAACTGTTGCCCTTCTCTTGGCCTTGTGAATCACAATTTATTTGCCACAGTTCAGCAAAAGTGATCCTTCAAAAACACAAATTTAATGGAATCACACTCCTATGTCAAATTCCTTGGGAGATTCCCATTGCCATTGGGATGAAATACATACACCTTAACAGGGCTCATAAGATCCTTTGTGACCCACTTCCTGCTTGTTTCCATAGACTCTTTTTTTTCTACTTGCACTACAGCCTCTGCTCATCTTCAGTTTCTCTCAGTTCCTGGAATAAATTGTTTTCTTTTACTTCCATCCTGTGCATCTGCTTGGAACATTCTTCCTCTTTCCCTCTCTCTGTGTCTTCTACAGCTGGGTATCTTCTACTAATCT
>NW_007764593.1:5710-6242 GCF_000696425.1 Galeopterus variegatus
TGATGGAGACTGACAATCAAATATCAAAGTGATTCCACAAACAAATTTAAAATTGCAACTGTTGAAAGGACAATGAAAAAAGTACAATGTGCTATGAGAAAGAATAATACTGAGGACTGTCATAGTCTGGGGAGTCAGGGAAGGCTGCCCTCTGAAGTGGAATCTGAATGGAGATCTAAACCTATCACCTTTTCCTTAACCCAGTTTCTCTGTATGTGTTCTCCATCTCTACAAATGGCTCCACAATCTATTTGCTAACACGATAAACACAAAGATCACCTTTGACTTTTCTTTCTCTCTGGTAAACACTTCATTAAAGTTCTGGGAGAGATCTGAAGCACAAGATCCACCTAAGCCCTGCCTGGATTCCTGGCTTACAGAACCTATGAAATGACACATGTGTGCTATATTAAGCCAATAAGTTTTTGAATAACCCATTACATAGCAGTAGACAATCAGCAATAGATCACTAATACACCTTCATCCCTCACAACTGCATTAAGGATATTGCCTTTCAGCTGGCCTGGCGTGC
>NW_007764594.1:0-554 GCF_000696425.1 Galeopterus variegatus
TGGATATCCATATGTAGAAGAAAGAAATGACATGCAACTCTCACCACATGCTAAAATAAACTCAAAATGGATTATAGACTTAAGTATAAGACCTGAAACGGCAAAAGTACTATGGGAAAATATAGGTGAAACAGTACAGGAACTAGGTCTGGGCACAGACTTTATGAACATGAGTCCGAAAGTACAAGCAACAAATGAAAAAATAAACAAATGGGACTATATCAGACTAAAAAGCTTCTGCATAGCAAAGGAAACAATCAAGAAATTGAAACAACAATCTGCAGAGTGGGAGAAAATTTTTGCTAACTATGCATCTGGCAAGGGATTAATATCCAGAGTATCCAAGGAACTCAAGCAGTCATACAGTAAAAAAAAAAAAACAAAAAACAAATAACCCAATTAAACAAAATGGCAAAGGATCTAGTATATTTATATTCATGTCTTTCATCAAATTTTGGGAATGTTCGGCCACTATTTCTTTAAATATTCTCTGTCCCTCTTTCTCTCTTCTCCTTCTGGGACTCCCAAAATACATATGTTTATCCACTTGATGG
>NW_007764594.1:5634-6242 GCF_000696425.1 Galeopterus variegatus
GGGCTCCCCAATCATGTACCCTGAAATTTTCCTAGGTCTCTGGGCCTCTGATGGGAAGGGCCGCCTTCAAGATCCCTGAAATGCCTTCAGTGTCTTTCTTCAGTTCCCTTGATGATTCCTTTCTGTGTCCTGACTTTCTCAGCAAATTGTCTCTCATGTACATCCTTGGTTCCTCTCCTAAACACACCGTTTTACTACTTATATGGCCTGGCTGAGAGTTTTCCAACTTTTTGTACTCTGATTTCCTTTTAATTATAAATTCTGCATTTACATCATGACATTGCTGCCATAATTCAGCATAGGTGGTTGGATGTATATATATTTCATTCCCTTCCTTTTTTTTTTTTTTTTTTTGATGTTCTTGAAGTTCTTTTATTTATTTTTTTGTTTATCTTTCTTTATTTTAATTTTTATTGAATCAAATTGATTATACATATTTTTTGGGTTCAGTGTTGACATTTGTTGATCAAATCAATATTACCACCATATATATTTTTACAAATTGTACTTATTCTTTACACCCCTTGTCCAATCTCTCCCTATCTTTCTCTTCCTCTCCCCTCCCACCTCTGATAACCCTAGGTTTCTTCTCTCCTTCTGAAAGAATA
>NW_007764595.1:0-545 GCF_000696425.1 Galeopterus variegatus
ATTCAGAACGGGTCCTGACATATAATGAATGTTCAAGAAGTGCTTGCTAATTTAAACATTTTAAAGCATTGAATTAGAAGTGCAGCCCATGGAAGTTCAAGAAGGGATACGGGGAAAGAGGACATAGTGTAAAGTTGGGACAATAGAAGCACTGCCCTCCAAGGTTTCTTGTTGTATGAGTCTGTTTCTGTTGCTTAAAACAAAATACTCGGAACTGGGTAATTTGGGTAAAGCGAAATTTACAGCTTACACTTTTGGAGGCTGGGAAGTCCAAAGTCCAGGGAACACATCTGGTGAAGGCCTTGTCGGTGGCAACCGCGACGCAGGCTTTTCACACGGCAGAATGGTGGAAGAGAGAGAGAGAGAGAGAGAGAGAGAGAGGAAGAGACAGAGAGAGAGAGAGAGAGGAAGAGACAGAGAGAGAGAAAGAGAGAGAGACAGAGGGACAGAGCACGCACGTGCGTGCGCTAACCTTCTCAGGTGGTCCTATTAAAGCCATCAGAACCACACCTGTGACCACTAATAATCTGTCAACTTATTAGTCA
>NW_007764595.1:6033-6242 GCF_000696425.1 Galeopterus variegatus
TGTTGTGAGAACTATTACGTGAGTTAATATTGGTAAAGCATTCAGAACGGGTCCTGACATAATGAATGTTCAAGAAGTGTTTGCTATTTTAAACATTTTAAAGCATTGAATTAGAAGTGCAGCCCATGGAAGTTCAAGAAGGGATACTGGGAAAGAGGACATAGTGTAAAGTTGGGAGAATAGAAGCACTGCCCTCCAAGGTTTCTTGT
>NW_007764596.1:0-256 GCF_000696425.1 Galeopterus variegatus
CATAATTTTATTGACTCTTCATGAATATCATTTTTAATGATGGCTATAATTCCATTTATTATCTGTTATTGTAGTTTTTTAACCATTCCCCTAATATTAGAAATTTAGATCATTAGAAATTTAGAAAATTAGAAATTTATAAATAAGGCTAAAGAGTAACATAGGAGTGTTTTAGACTAATAAGTATAATATACAATAGTCACCTATTTCCTAAGATTAGATTTCCACAAGTAGAATCACTGAGTCAAAGAGTGTA
>NW_007764596.1:5885-6242 GCF_000696425.1 Galeopterus variegatus
TTGCTTATTTCCTTTCGCTGCACACCACCCACCCTGACATCTAAACACATTTGTAATCATTTCATCTATAGAAGTTTCTATTCTGCTTTTTACCTTAACATTATAACACAGTGCCATAATTTTATTGATTCTTCATGAATATCATTTTTAATGATGGCTATAATTCCATTTATTAGCTTTTATTATAGTTTTTTAACCATTCCCCTAATATTAGAAATTTAGATTCCTTTTAGATTTTCCTTACTATAAATAAGGCTAAAGAGTAACATAGGAGTGTTTTAGACTAATAAGTATAATATACGATAGTCAACTATTTCCTAAGATTAGATTTCCACAAGTAGAATCATTGAGTCAAAG
>NW_007764597.1:0-514 GCF_000696425.1 Galeopterus variegatus
CAGAATTGATGCTGAGGAAGGGAGCAGTCTAATGAAGGACAGAAAAAATTATTATTGACTAGTGTCATAATATAAAGATTTATTTCTTGAGCTTAGGAGATATTTAAAAGATTTTTTTACAAGACTTCAGCTTCTTCTCTAGGGCAGTAAATCCTACAGCTTGCTTTGGGGAATAGAGGTTAAATTGCTATAGTAGAACATCCTTTTGGACAAAGTTCATTTTGAGAATGACCTCCAGTTGACATTCTTCCCACTGTTTTTTTTTTTTAGTTTTATTATTTTTTATTGTTTTTTTTCTATTTTTTAAAATACATTTACCTTTATTTCTAAATTGTATAGACTTTAAATTTCTTAAGATGAGAGATGGCTGAAAAGTATTTTAATTAATTTTAAACTGAAACATATTGATTGTACATATTTATGGTGTACAGAGTTATTATTTTTTTTCGTTATATTTTTATTTTGTCAATATACAATGTATATGATTCTTATGGCCCATCACCAACACCTCCCT
>NW_007764597.1:6032-6242 GCF_000696425.1 Galeopterus variegatus
GTTTTACTTTCTATAATTTTGAATCTTAAAACTAATCTTGCCATTTTTTGCTATATCCAAGGAAGCAGAACACGTTGAAATCTAATTTGCAATGTAATAGAACTAAAAGGTGCGACCGTCAGTAGGTGATTAGGTCACGAGGCTGGAAGCCTTATTAACAGGATTAATTTCCTTATAAAAGTGACCCAAGGGATCATTCTTGTTGTTTTT
>NW_007764598.1:0-215 GCF_000696425.1 Galeopterus variegatus
TCAGCGAGAAGTGGACCTGAATCAGGGATCTCGGGGCAGTCTCAGCCCAAGACCTTGGGGATACCCTGGAGGGAAGGGTGGTTCCGGGGTCACCTCGACCGGGCCTCTGTAGGCCCGCTATACTCGAGTTCCGTGTCGCCGGGTGTTCTCGATGCGATGCTATCGTGGGACGCGGCGGCGGAGAGGCGGAGGGCGGGAAATCGGGAAGCCAAAAC